>NW_019272108.1:163175-288587 GCF_002738345.1 Cucurbita maxima | reverse complement strand
TTTTTTTTTTTTTTTTTTTTTTTTTTTTTTTTTTTTTTTTTTTTTTTTTTTTTTTTTTTTTTTTTTTTTTTTTTTGCATCCTTCTCGTATCTTATCTCAAACATATCATTGAACACATCGTACCACAATTATTATCATACAATTCACATATTATAACATAACATAAACATAATATAAGCGTACAAATTCACTGATAATTCACACATATTAGTATATATGACGCGTGCCGAACCACAGGCACGTGTCAACATCAAATATAACCATGCCAATAGTAAGACTCCTGATTAGCTTAATTCGTTGTCACGAATATATGCTTAATGAAAGTTCGATTTTGTCCTTCAAAATCCGAGTAACTCTGTATCTACTTTTCTCTCTATATTTAGTTTGTGGTTTTTACAATAACTAATAATGAGTTCGAAAAGTATATTTTTTAATTAAAAAATCGGTTATCAAACATGGTTCTATTTTATTTCGAACAATAAATAAGAACGGGTTACCAAACAAGTCCATAATTGCCCTCCTTTGTGACAAGAATACAAAACACCGAAACCTACCCTTGTCATCAGCTTTAAAGTTAAAGGTCTGTAACATTACACTCAAGAATATGCGTTACAGTTATCGACGGATGATTAACGATCGCTCTTATGGGTTGTTTTTGTAAATAACTAAAATACTAATAACAATAAATAAAACAATTGATAAGTAAGCACGCAATATTTGGTCACCCATTTCAATACAACAGATCATGGGAGCCGTTAACAATTAAAACTAATTTTGCAAGTATAAAAGTGAAACAAACCAAGCACAAGTATTCTCATACTTCAAAATAAATTCATTTCCAACCCTTGCCCTTTCTCTCTTAACATTGTTCTTTACTTACAAACTCAATACCATGGAAGGATTAATATGGAAAAACCCAAGGATTTTCGTCAAGATAACAAATTCTCTAAAAGCTAACAATCAGCTCACTTTTCACTGCAAATCTGGCGATGATGATTTGGGAGTCCACAAGCTGACACCGTGGGCCAGCTACGAGTTCAGCTTTCGTCCAAATTTATTGTCATCAACATTGTTTTACTGTTCATTCCAATGGCCTGGCTCATTTCATTACTTTGATATCTACATAGATAAGAGAGATAGAAAGAATTGCGAAAGTACTCTATGCTCGTGGTATGTGAGTAAGCAAAATATCTGCATGTTCAACTATAAAACCAATAATTATCAAATTTTCTATGAGTGGTTAGATAAATGATCAACATATTCATAAACTGGAAAGTTGGTTTTTAATATTAAAATAAATAAATGTTCTTGACATGTTGTTTGTTTCCGAATTTAATTTATAGTTACCCAATCAAAATAATTTATTTTATAAGCTTGTTTAAAGCGACAAGATTAGTGTCACGTCTTACATCAGTCGCATCATGACATTTGTTTATTACGACTCTAATGTGGTTCGATGGGCGACACTCACATGTTTCTTTTTGTATGTCGTGTAGGTTAGAACCTATTCTCTTAGCTAAGACATTCTGTCTGTGAGATCTCACATCGGTTGGAGAGGGGAACGAATTATAAAAGAGTAGAAATTTCTCCATAGTAGACCCGTTTTAAAACCTAAAGAAGATAATATCTACTGAAAATTTTTACCTTTTAATCAGAAGTACATACTTTATATCAATTGAGTTACATTATATTAAGTTATAGTACTTATTAAATACCTTTCTAATACAATATCAAAATATATATGTATATATATATATATATCAATTAATTTCAACATTATCATAATTTAACCAATTGAATTGAGTTACATTATATTAAGTTATAGTACTTATTAAATACCTTTCTAATACAATATCAAAATATATATATATATATATATATATATATATATATATATATATATATATATATCAATTAATTTCAACATCATCATAATTTAACCAATTGATCTTAGGATTATGTACAAAATTCTGATGGATAAATCTAATTTGAGGAGCCGAGTGATGAGATATAATGACCAGATAAAAGCACGGTTGGACTAGGCCATGAGAAACTATAAGAACTAGACTAGGTGAAGGACCCATCTATACTACAAAAAATTATTATCAAACGAGAGAATTATATATCGAATCGAGAGAAGCGACAAGCAAGATAGTAAGAACCAAGAGAATGAAATGTCATAGCTGAGGAAGAAACTGAAACGATGACAATTTTTTTTTGCTGACGTGGGTTTGAAATGGTATATATACCTAACATACTTTTACATTTTTAATTCAAAAGTTTATAGAACAATAACCAATAATGTTTGAGTTACAACCCTATAGTTTTTTTTGTTAAAAAAACTGGTTATCAAATATGGTTCTATTTTTATTTTCAACAATAAATAAGAACGCATTATCAAACAAGTCCATAATTGCACTCTTTATGACAAGGATACAAAATATCGAAACATTAAAGTTAAAGGACGGATGGTTACCGATCATTACACTAAAAAATATGGGTTCCATTTATCAACCGATGGTTACCGATCGTTCTTAGGAGTTGTTTTTTTAAATAACAAAAATACTAATAATAATAAATAAAACAATCCATAAGTAAACACGTAATATTTTGTCAACCATCTTAATATAACAGATGGTTCCAAATAAAAGATGGATCCAAGCTTATTGACAATTAAAACTAATCTTGCAAGTATAAAATTGAAACAAACCAAGGACAAGTATTCTCATATTTACAAAATGAATTCATTTTCAACACTTGCGTTCTCTCTCCTAATGTCGTTGTTCTTCACTACCCTATTTACTACCATCAACGGATCAATCTTCAAAGACCCACCGATGACAGTCAATATAACAAATGTTCTAAAAAGTCACAATCAGCTCATTGTTCACTGCAAATCTAGCGATGATGACTTGGGAATCCTCCAGCTCCCACCTTTGGGTGGCCTTCACTTTTCGACCAAACTTCTGGGGCTCAACACAGTTTTACTGTACCTTCGAGTGGCCTGGCTTTTCGCATTACTTTGATATCTACAAGGATAACAGAGATAGAACCAAATGCAACAATACTCTGTGTTTGTGGATTGTGGGAGAGCAAGGTATCTGTATGTTCGACTATAAAACCAAATTGTATGATATTTGCCACACTTGGCTGCAAAAATAAATATAACTAATCAATATATCCATAAATTGGAAAGTTCAATTATAATATCATAATAAATGGATATTAATATGTTGTTTTTGTGCATGTTTTTTTTCTTTCCTTAAAATTTGATATGTTGTATTAGTTTTAATGAATTATAATATTAAGATTTGTTAAAGGTATTTGAACTTATACCCTACTTATTTATTAATTTCATCTACTTTGATCGAAATTATTTGAAGATGTCTCGTAATGTGGTAAAGATGGGCTGGGTTAAAGTCCCTCTCGTTCGCTCCGTTTAGGTGTTCTTCTGTTATAATCTCCAACGTTGAGAATTATTTTTGCTTGAGAAATGAGCATGCACCTGAATGCATAATTCTTAAAAAAAACACGGACAATAAGATGTTTTTCAAAAAGAGAAAACAAGTAGATATAATTTTCCTCATTTAAGGAAAATCTCCCATACTTTTTTCAAACATAAACCAAACTCAAATACCAAAGGAAATTAACTCTCTTTTTAATAAGTTTTTAAATTTAAAAATTCATTAGCTTGTAATCCTTAGGCTCTCTTGTTTGGATCAAAAGGGTTTGGTTTTCAATCTTGGACCAAATCTAGAAGAGTATTCTTATTTTTATTTGCTTATCTATTTGTATTGAAGTATCAATTAAATTTATAGCCACCCAATCAAAATTTATGGCTCTCAAGTGGTCCGATGGACCCAACTCGCATGTTGCTTTCTTGTCTATCGTGTAGGTCACAACCTACTCTTTTAGATATGACATTCTCTTTGAGAGATCCCACATTGAATGGAGAGGTGAGCAAAACATTTTCATAAGGGTGTGAAAACCCCTGATACATCGTTTTAAAACCTTGAGTGGGAGTCTTGAAGGGAAAACCCAAAAAAGACAATATTCACTAATTAAATTGACTTTTTAATCAAAATTACCTACTTTATAATAATTCAACTATGTTATATTAAATTATACAACCTATGCAAATTTTTTTCGAGTATAAGATCAACAAAACAAATTAATTTCAACCTGATCATAATTTAAATGGTCATGAGATTGTACTCTTGACGATATCATAGGTTCAAATCGCTCTATACTGTACGTTCTTGAACTCATTTTTGATGGTGTTAATATAACACATACGGAAGCAATTTGGATCTTAGGCACTTTTAAAACATCAATTATAGTAAATAACTAGCATGTTCATAAGTATTAAAACTTAATGAATTTGAATACTAACCTTTTTGTAGTTCAAATTTCTTTTTCCTCACGAATTGGTTTCGAACCACCACTAGTGTCTTCTCCACTATCCTCCGGCCTTAGAACGGGATTATGTAATCTGGTGAGTGACTTAACTTGGGAGGGATTTAGTATATATGAAAAGAGAGCTTGTGAGAATTTTCTCAAGGTCTTTTTCAAGGTCTAAAAAGACCTTCCATGTACCATGATCACTCTATTTAAAGAGTCATGTTTGCATGTTCATGCAAATTTGAGATCACCAAAATTTGACACTCAAAATTCCACTCAAATGTTTGGGATTATGTGGCAAGCATGCATGTTTGAGTTAACCAAATTTTGACACTCAAAATTCCACTCAAACTTGTGGGGTTTATTTGGCAAGCATATAAGTTTGGTTAAACCAAATTTTGACACATCAAAATTCCACTTACATGGATTTTTTCAATAAATGAAGTCAACATTTTGACTTTCTTCATTTTAATTCAACAATTAATTTGAATAATTAATTTCAAATTAAAGTAACATTAAATGATTAATTAAACTATTTAATTAATATTTAATATTAATTCAAATGTCAATTTCAATCAACTTCGACACATAATTTATTAGATTTAAATATCTCAAATTCACTTTTTTTGTTTAATTCGTAAATAAAACAAAAATGCAGTTAAATATAACGTATATATGTAGCACATATTCCCTAATTTGAATTCGAGCACTTCGAACTCCTTCGTCACACTGTTCTATGGTTTAGTCCGATATAAGCTAGCAGAGGGACCTAATGGACCCATAGGTCATGGGCTCCAACGATCCAAGATTAACTGGTTAAACTCATTAACATTGTTAACCAACATTCGTTAACTACTAGGACACTCCACCATAGCCTAGTAATTGCACTCCCCTCACTATTGATATATTTCTGTCCATTTGATATAACCATGATTAGTAAGTCGATCATTCACAGGTTGTTCGTAACTAGAGCTGGGTCAATTAGCCGTTTTACCCCTAAAGTTACTTCTTGTTCCTTATGTCCCACTGATTCTCTTATGAACAATTGGTTTGTGGTCCAACTAGTAAACCAAATCCCTCTATCTTGCACCCCACGTCCTCAGCTATTCACCCAGTCTTACCTCTGAAATGGGAGGCCTATTGAGTCGACGAACTCGAGCCACTCTCACCCATGCAAATCTAAGGATAATTTCGAATGAACGGGAGTTAATGGTTAGCTCAGGATTAAGATCGAGTTACCTAGGTCATCAAATGAAAAGAAAATCAGTCTCAACAGTAAACGACATTATAAAGAGAGAGTGATTTTCTTCATGATCCGATCTTATGCAATACTCATTGCATAGGACGCCCCCACTCACATGTCTCCACATGTACAATTTAGTAATCACATTGTTTTTTATCATATACAAAAGAGGGCCGCATCCATAGTGTCCCTAGAATAAGGTACTCAGCCTTATCCTTATACTATAGATCATTTTGACTATATACTTGAACTTGATCCACTTTTATGTCTCTACATATAGTTCAAGTAATCATACTATAGCCAGAGTGTTCTTAGTTTATTGGATTTAGATTAATGATCGTAAAGGTCACTTTATTCAATAACAATATTTACTGAATAAACATCAATAATAACTTTATTGAAAATAGAATATGTCTTTGTTTACAAACTATGAGTTTTAGGACATAAAACCCAACCATTTTTATTCCATATTAATGTGATAGCAGCTCTGTTACAAAGACTCGATGGAGCTTAGAAGGGTAATAAACTAGTTTACATAAAAAAATGTCATGAAGTGTAATGCCTCCAAACTGCAAACTCCTTGGGAAGGAGGTCATCTCGTAAGTGAAAATATAAACCATCATCAAGCAATTATTTAGTGTATTCTAAGATGTTGAACGTATAGTACTTGTATACAATTAGATACGATCATTTTGGTAAAAAGTTTATCAAATTGCAACAAAAATAGCCATAGAATTATTTCTAGGGTTTCTTCTTCCTTACGACCATACTTATCAAAATCGAAGGTTGTTATCCTTCCATAGGTGTTTATGGATGAGTTGGTTCTGAAATTTAGGCGAGCTCGACTTTCAAGCTCTAACTTCAAATCTGGTGGATGTGAAATGAACTAAATTTATTTTGACCCATTCTAAACAAACGAGCTTTCACATTTTGGGTCAAGATATTATTTAGATACATAATCCTTTGTAGATAAGGTATGAGCTACCCTACACGTAATTTAAAAGATACGGTATGAATTAAGATAACAAAATTCGATTGCTCGATTTCTTACTCCTGAAATGTTGAACTAAAATAATCAAAATTTAGAGACCTATTAGACATTATGTCTAGGTCTAAACGTATAATTTAAATGTCCAATAAGCTTTTAATCTTACATGATCTTACTAGCTCTTTATATGGTATGTTCTTACTCCATCTCCCTTGTATAGCATTTAAATGTTCAATAAGAAATATTATTAATTTTATTTTAATTTATACATTTTTTTAATAGGATCAGTATTAGAAAATTAAATTTTTTTGGTAAAAAATTATTTGAAAAAAAAAATTCCTTGTCTCCAATGTGATCCAATGTGATCTCCATGAGGAATCCTTCCTCTAATCTCCAAAAAAAAAAAAAACTAAATTGAGGATTTCGCACTGGATAATCATCTCTAATCCCCCACAAAAACTAATAGATGATTTTTGAGGAATTTTTCAGGAATAAAAAATAAAAACAGAAAAAAAGAAAGTTTTCCCACACATCTGTTGTAATAATAAACAATAAATGAAAATGTTATCAAATGATCCATATTTACTATTTATGGCAAGAATAGGAATATTGAAACCTCTCAAAGATACAATCAATTTTTACCTTCCATTACACTATTTATCAACTATAAAAGTGAAACAAACCAAGCACAAATGTGTTTATGCCTATATTTTTTCTCTACCATTTCAACAAAATATGTTTATTTTCAACACTTACGCTTTCTCTCTGAATTTCATTGTTCTTCGCTAACCAATTCACTACCATCGAATGATCGATGATCCAAAATCCATAAATTATCGTCAAGATAACAAATGCTCTAAAAGCTAAGAATTAGCTCACTTTTCACTCCAAATCTGGCGATGGAGTCCACAAGCTTACATCGTGGGCCAACTACGACTTTAGCTTTCGTCTAAATTTATAGTTCTCAACATTGTTTTACTGTTTCTTCCAATGGTCTGACTCATTTCATTACTTCGCTATGTACGTAAATAAGAGAGATAAAAAGAATTGTGAAAGTACTCTATGTTCGTGGTACCTTTTTCATAGGATTGCAGAATAGCATTTTTAAAATAATGATATGAAAAAAAAGGAAAATGGCCGAATAAAAAATGAATATTTTTTCCCTCTCTCTTCCCTCCCATTATTTTTCCTGTTTCCCTCTCATTTCTTTTTGTTTTTGGGTTTCCCTCTCTTCTCTCTCATTTCTTCTGTTCTTTCTCCTAGCCCTAGATTCATCTCTTCTCTCATTTCTTTCTCCTTTCTCTTTTCGGTTTCCATCTCTTCTAGCTCATTTCTTCGGTTCTTTCTCGTAGCCCTAGATCCATCTCTTTTGAGTTTTTTCCTTTCTTTCCATTGACAGTTTCAGAACTCACCCATTTCTCTCATTAGGCTGCTGGAAGTGATCGACAACAACCACAACGGCAGTAGAGGCGGCGACGAGGATCATGACCGAAACGCGGAGGATAGTTAATGATCCTTCTTTTGTAAGTGAACTAGAAAGTTTTTTTTATAGTTTTTGGAACTCTACTTATAAAAATAATGTATCTAAGAGTGATGATTCCGACTATGATAGTTGGAATAATCACATTAATAGTTGCATTGACAGTTATCTTCGGTCTCAAATCTGTATTGATAGTTACTTTTTAAGTGGTAGTCACAATTACAGTGACAGTTACGTTTATAGTTACATTTGTGGTGAAGGTGGAAATAGTAGTGAAAGTGAGAGTTCCAGTATAAGAACTAGCACGGATGGAAGTGATTTAACTAGAACGGAGAGTTCTACGGAAAGTTCTACGGAAAGTTCTATCGAAAGTTCTACGGAAAGTTTCGAGACCCCGAAAAATGAACAACTTTTCTTCGGAACACATAAAAGATTCGTCATTGCAAAAAGGGGGCGGCCCTGCTATCGCAATCGTACAACAAGAATGAACTGGATGAGATGCAGAGGAGCTGGCTTCTCGGTTCGGTGGAGGGGAAAAAAAACAGATATGTTGACCTAGGTTGCCTAATCATATCGAAGAAGGCTTTGAAATAAGAATACAGGTGGAAACAAGATGTGCCCATCCTATTTTTTTTCTGACCGACGCATGGTACGACTCCCTTTATAAATGATTTTGTATTTTAATCAACTTTTTTTTCTTCTATTGTTGTTCAGTTTAGAAGCTTAGTGCTTGAAATGGCCTGAATGGTTGCTGATAGACATAGACAAGAACTTTTGATTTTGAATTTGATTCTTTAGTTATGTAAAATAGAGTTAAGGGTCCTTTAAATACAAGAGAACCATTGTTGTAGAATAGCTTTCAATTCAGTGTTATGAGGGCATGTGTGGTTGCGGTAAGAAATGAAGAGGTGAAGGGGAAATCATGAACATTAACTCATTATGTTATTGGCTATTTGGATGAGAAGCATAAATATAGACACAAGACAAATTAATATAACAAGGATGCAATACTATATTTTTAATGTCTAGAACACATTCTAAATTATCATAATTGAGCGATTAAGTAACTAAGAGTTACTTGGAGCAGTGGAGAGGGGTGAAAGGGAAATGATTGAGAGTGAGAAATTGATAAAGATATGAATGATTAAAATGGATAAGTGGGGATTTGATATAACTTAGTTGGAAGGAAAACAGTGTTGTGTGGGATGTTAAGTAAGATTGTTAGGACTTGAGCCAAGAAGAATAATAATAGAGACTCTCGAGGTTTTGTTTGTTTTAATTTTATTGCAATTATACTAGGGAAAGATGTATAATTTGAAGTAAGGTTTGAATTTTAAATGTGCTAAGAAGTATACAAGTTTGGAGTGAGGAAATTTGAACTTTTGGCAGTGTGACAATGTCTTCTTTAGGCGGTATGTCAAGTTTGAGATTGAAAAATGTGCCCAATTTTTCAATAACAAAGTTGCTTTGCACAATAAGTCTCGGATGCCTTCTTCCTCTTTCCATTTCTTTTTGTGTTTGGACATTTGATCTTTTAGTTATTTATTATCTCTCACATGTGGAGTGATTCTACTTCAAATTCATCATTGTCTTAATTCACTTTGAAAAATATTGATCTAATGACTAAATTTTAATTAAAAGACTCTTATCAATTACAAAAAAGCCTTTTAATCCTTTGTTTCCCTCTTGAGTTATCTGTCACAATTAGTGCTGTCATCTTATTATTTGTTTTGGTTCTTATACGGTGCATATAAGGTTAGTTGTTGTGGGAATACGTTGTTATGGAATGGGAGTGAGGTCAAGGAATAGATGAAAGTGTTTCTCTATCTTCTATTTCTTGCATTTCTTTGATATTGAGTAATTGTAAGCAAGTTCCTTCGTAGAATAGGTGGAAAATGAAATCATTTTAGAAACTTGTTATAAAAAATTTATAATATCTCACTACTAGTCTACACTATATAAGTCTCATCTCTTTGAAAGAATACCTTTGTAGCCTTTAAATATAACATTTTGAACTAAAAACTATGAAAAATTGAACATCATGGCTATATATTTTGTTGTACAATTTTTTAACTCCCACCTCCAATTTTTATCTCTCCCCTTCCATCTTTTGGTTTTTGTCCATTTCATTTCACAATTTGTTTCCCATACGACATCAAAATTTTTCTTTCATTTTTTTAATCTACTTCTATATTACTAATTATCCTCTTTTAGAAGGTTAGAGAGATGAAGGTGAGCAGAGCAATAGTGACTTAAAGAAGAGGTTTTGGAGATTTCGTACTAGGAGCCTCCAAAGATTTAGGTAAGTTCAATTGAAATTGGTTGCTGTATTTTAGATTCTTGATGTTCAAGTATGGATTTACAGTCATTCCTCAAAATACTCTTCTCTATTTATGATTGTTTTGAATTTTAAAGTGGTTTTGACTGAAGATGTATAAGTGCATTTTGAATTTTAAAATGGTTTAGGCCGAAGAAGATGTAGAAGTATAGAGATACTTTGATTCTAAGTTTGATTTTCATTTGAATGATATGAATTTTGTTATTATGGTTTGAAGTGAGATTTGAGAATCTCTTTCTAGTTTGGAAGAATTTTAATTTTTGAATTTGAACTTATACAACAAGTTTCTCTTTATTTAACGATTATACATACATCTAAATGTCTCAATGTGAAATTTGGAGAAGTCATAAAGTTTAGATTTCATTTTTCTTTCTTTATAATCATTTTTTTTTTTGTTTTTTTTTTTGAATTCTAAGGCTAAATTGAGTTAAAATTTTCCATTTTCTACTATGAATTTGAGTGGTTATAAGTAATAGTAAAATCTTGTTTTTTTTTTTTTTTTTTTTGTTCAATTAGCTTATAAAATGTTGTCTTAATATGTAAGCTGAAAAGTTTGTAAGAGTATACTCCACGAGCAAAGATGATAGAAGACTTACAATGCAAAGCTTTCACATGATAGCGACTCATTCATTGAACAACAGTGTAGATAGTGGAGAATCCTTTATCTTGTATCATTTGAAAAACCCTTTATTTTTAGAAATTATTGAATACATTAGTTGGTAACCTAAATAGATTATAAAATTATTATAAAATTTCAACTATGAATTTAAGGGATGACATTTAGTATTATATATTTAATGTGGGTTTAGTCAAAAGATGAATACTTGGATTAAATTTTATTACAATAAAATTAATTCAATGATATTTAAATATTAAAATAAATTTTGACTAACAAAAAATAATAAATTCTATGGAAATGTTATTAGAATAATTATAATTATTATAAATGATTAAAATACTTTATTATAGCATAATATTAAAACTATAAATGTTATATTATAGCGTTAAAAAAATACAATTATAGGCTAAAGATAACACAAAATTTTAGTTATGTTAAACATATAATAGCATTAATAAAACGCTATAAAATGATTATATAACAATGTATAAAAGCTATAACTTCATACTTTATTATAATACTTATTATAGCTACAAAAAAAACGCTATAAAATGTCTCAGACTTTTAATAACATGGGCTGTCACGATACGAAAAACGCTATAAAAAGTCTATGATGGCATTTTTCGTAAGCTATTGTATTCATTGTTTCTTGTAGTGTGACATAAATTATGATATTAAGAATTGTCAACTTATTTTGGTCATGATTGGTAATCAAAACAACTATACGAGATGCGACATTGCTTTCCAAAAATTTTGGCCAAGAACAAAGGTAAAGTCGAGCCTTAGGACATAGCCTAGAGTAGAGGCAAGTATGATTGAACAGAATTTAGTCACTACATAAGTTATGTTGGGTTAACGAAGAATAACCCTGTCAAAGGTCTAATAAAGCCACAATGTTCAACGTACCATTTACTTTTCCTAACTTGGAGAGAAATTATTTGAAATCGTTTGGTTTATTTAAGGAAATGATAATACAAAAATATGATATAAATGATATTTCACAATGTGTCTAATATAAATATTTTCAATTCATAAATGACATATCAGAGGAGGGAAATACGAACATACCATGTAGACTATACGTTACCCTCTTTTATGACAAGAATACAAAATATCAAAACTCACCCTTGTTCATCCGCTTTAAAGTTAAAAGACCATAACATTACACTCAAGAATGTGTTACAGTTAACGTCGGATGGTTAACGATCGCTCTTATGAGTATTTTTTGTAGATCACAAAAAATACTAATAACAATAAATAAAACAATCGATAAGTAAGCACGTATATTGGGTCACCCATCCTAATATAACAGATCAATCGGAAAAGCGGTACACAATTAAAACTAATTTTGCAAGTATAAAAGTGAAACAAACCGGGCACAAGCATTATCATATTTACACAATGAATTCATTTTCAACACTTGCATTATCTCTCCTAATGTAGTTGTTCTTCACTACCCTATTTACAACCATTGACGGATCAATCTTCAAAGACCCACCGATTACAGTCAATATAACAAATGTTCTAGAAAGTCACAATCAACTCACTGTTCACTGCAAATCTGGCGATGATGACTTGGGAATCCACCAGCTCCCGTTTTTGGGCGGCTACGCCTTCACCTTTCGACCAAACTTTTAGGGCTCAACACAATTTTACTGTACCTTTCAATGGCCTGGGTTTTCACAGTACTTTGATATCTACAAGGATTACAGAGATAGAATCAAATGCAACAAAACTCTGTGTTTGTGGATTGTGGGAAAACAAGGAATCTGTATGTTTGACTATAAAACCAAATTGTACGATATTTGTCACGCTTGGTTGCCTAAATGAATGTAACTGTTAAGGATATTTAGTAATAAATTATTGTTTACCATATATATTATATTTGATATTTTATTATAAGACAAATATTAGATATTTGCCCTATTATCGTATCTTTCTATTTATTGTTATTTCCATTTATTACTATTTCCATATCCTTGTAATTCATTTGATTATAAATAAGATAACTTTCACACCATTTAGGTGTGGTGGATTAATCAAACATTCACATGGTATCAGAGCCCTCTCGGTTTAACAACCCCGATCCTTTCTTTTCAATGGCTTTTGAATCCTCTAATCTTCTTCTCCACCACCCTTGCTGGTTTTGACGCCACAGAGGCAGTCTTCATGGCTGCCGTAGTCGGAGCCGATTGATTACTCTTCGGCTCCACCTTATTGACCTCCAAATCACCTTTCGTCATACTCTGTACATACAACCTCACCTTTTCCAACCCAATCGGTTTTCCCCTTGGCCAATATAGTCTCTCTCATTTTCTTCCCAATCAACCTTCATCCTTCACATAAACCCTAACCTAAACCTATCAACCTTTTGCAGAGATTTACCTTCGGAATCTGGGTGCCGCACTGGCCTATTCGCCAACCAAGTTGCCGCCGCCCTTCCTGCCAAAATTGGCTTCTTCGCCCGATGAGGCGACTCTTCCGACTGCCCTTCTCGCCAAAATTGGCTCCTTCGCCCAATGTGGCGACTCTTCCGGCTTCAACATTGTCTTTGTCCCTTGCTCTAGGTTTCCCCTTCTACTTCTTGGGGTTAGAAATATTCTCACCAGAGCCAAGGCAGCATCGCCGCTGAGCGGCGATCCCTCTGCAAATTTTTGATGGCCAAGAACCGGGTTGTTAGCATCTTCATGAAAAGTGTTAAGGATATTTAGTAATAAATTATATTTGATATTTGAATTTTTCAGATTCAAGCTTCACATTCGTTTAAATCCGACGCTTAGCTTGCGGTGGGGTGTTAAGGATATTTAGTAATAAATTATTGTTTACCATATATATTATATTTGATATTTTATTATAAGACAAATATTAGATATTTGCCCTATTATCGTATCTTTCTATTTATTGTTATTTCCATTTATTACTATTTCCATATCCTTGTAATTCATTTGATTATAAATAAGATAACTTTCACACCATTTAGGTGTGGTGGATTAATCAAACATTCACAGTAACTAATCAATATATCCGAAAACTTCAAATATAATATTATAGTAAATCATATTAATTTGTTGTTCTTGTGTGTGTTTTTTCTTTTTTTAAAATTTGATATGGGGTATTAGTTTTAATGAATTATAATATTAAGATTTGTTAAGGTAATTGAACCTATACACTACTTATTTATTAATTTCTTCCACTTTGATCGAAATTATTTGAAGATGTCCCCGCAATGTGGTATAAGATAGGATGAGTTTATGTCTCTATTGTTAGATAGGATGAGTTTATGTCTCTATTGTTGGCTTGGTTTAGGTGGTCTTCCCTTATCTTTTGTAACGTTGAGAATATTTCTTGTTTGAGAAATGAGTGCTCTCAAATGCCCAACTCTATGATATTTTACAAAAAGACGAAACATATAGTAGACATAATTTTCCTCATTTATGGAAAAACTCTGGTAATTTTATAAAAAAATAAACCAAACTCAAATGTGGTAATAATACAAAAAAGGAATTAACTTCTCAGTAGAAAATTTAAAGTTATTTTTTGGAGATAGATTCGTTATATTAGATAATGTACTTTTTGTTCATGAAATGAAAAGAAATCTAATATTATCTCTTGTTTATTAGAACAATTGTATAAAGTATCTTTTGAAATCAATGAAGTGTTCATTTGCAAAAGAGGTATCCATATTTGTTCTGCAAAACTAGAAAACAACTTATATATGTTAAAACCGAATGAAACAAAAGTCATTTTAAATATCGAGATGTTTAAAACAGCTGAAATTCAAAATAAATGACAAAAGATTTCTTCTAATACCTATCTTTGACACTTAAGACTAGGCCACATTAATCTCAATAAGATTTAAAGATCGGTTAAAAGAGAACTTCTAAATGAGTTACAAGACAATTCTTTACCTCCATGTGAGTCTTGTCTTGAGGGTAAAATGACTAAACGATGGTTTTTTGAAAAAGGTTATAGAGCCAAAGAAACCTTAGAACTCGTGCATACAGATCTCTATGGTCCAATGAATGTCAAAGCACAAGGAGGGTATGAATATTTCATCAGTTTTATTGATGATTATTCAAGGTATGGCTATCTTTACCTAATGCGTCACAAGTTCGAAGTTCTTGAAAAATTCAGAGAGTATAAGACTGAGGTTGAGAATCTATTAGGTAAAACTATTAAAACACTTCGATCAGATCGAGGAGGAGAGTACATGGACTTAAGATTTCAGGACTATATGATAGAACATGGAATAAGGTCTCAACTCTCAGCCCCGGGTATGCCTCAACAAAATGGTGTATCAGAAAGGAGAAATAGAACTTTGTTAGACATGGTTCGGGCACAAGCATTATCATATTTACAAAGTGAAACAAATCGGGCACAAGCATTATCATATTTACAAAATGATTTCATTTTCAACACTTGTATTGTCTCTCCTAATGTCGTTGTTCTTCACTACCCTATTTACAACAATTGACGGATCAATCTTCAAAGACCCACCGATTACTGTCAATATAACAAATGTTCTAGAAAGTCACAATCAACTCACTATTCACTGCAAATCTGGCGATGATGACTTGGGAATCCACCGGCTCCCATTGTTGGGCGGCTACGCCTTCACCTTTCGACCAAACTTTTGGAGGTCAACACAATTTTACTGTACCTTTCAATGGCCTGGGTTTTCGCAGTACTTTGATATCTACAAGGATAAAAGTGTAAGAATAAAATGCAACAAAACTCTGTGTTTGTGGATTGTGGAAAAAAAAGGTATCTATATGTTTGACTATAAAACCAAATTGTACGATATTTTCCACGCTTGACTGCCTAAATGAATGTAACTAATCAATATATCCATAAACTGGAAAGTTCTAGTATAATATTATAGTAAATCATATTAATTTGTTAATCTGGTGTGTTTTTTCTTTTTTTTTTTAAAATTTGATATGGGGTATTAGTTTTAATGAATTATAATATTAAGATTTTTTAAGGTAATTGAACCTATACACTACTTATTTATTAATTTCTTCCACTTTGATCGAAATTATTTGAAGATGTCTCTGCAATGTGGTATAAATAGGGTGAGTGTATGTCTCTCTCGTTCGCTTGGTTCAGGCGGTCTTCCCTTATCTTCTCTAACGTTGAGAATATTTCTTGTTTAAGAAATGAGTGCACCGGAATGCCAACTCTAAGATATTTTACAAAAAAAAGAAACAATAGTAGACATAATTTTCCTCATTTATGGAAAAACCCAGTAATTTTATAAAAAATAAACCAAACTCAAATGTGGTAAGAAAATACAAAAAGTAATTAATTTCTTTTTTTTTTCATCCGTGTTTAAATTTAAAATCTCATTAGCCTTTAATCTTACCTTACCTGTCTCTGTTGTTTCGACCAAAAGGGGTTCGTTTTCAATATTGACGCAACCAGGTCGCGTTATTTTTATTTTCTTTTCTATTTACCATTGAAATATCAATTAAATTTATAGCCACCCAATAAAAATAATTTATTTTACATACTTGCTGGAATCAACATGATTAGCGTCACGGTCTTATATTGGTCGCGTCATGGTTTTTGTTTATTAGTCTCTCAAATGGTCTGATGGGCGCCACTCGCATGTTGCCTTCTTGTCTATCGTGTAGGTCAAAACCTACTCTCTTAGATATGATATTCTCTATGAGAGATTTCACATAGCGGTGAACAAAATATTTTTTACAAGGGTGTGAAAACCTCTGATACAAGCGTTTTAAAACCTTGAGAGAAAACCCCAAAGAAAAAAATATCTAACGGAGAATTTGACATTTTAATCAAAAGTACATAATTTATAACAATTTAGCTATGTTATACTAAATTACAGTACTTATGCAAATTGTTTTCGGGTACAATATCAACAAAACTAATTAATTTCTATCTGGATCATAATCTAAATGTGAATGAGATTATACTCTCAACGATATTAGAGGTTCAAATCGCTCTATACTACACGTTCTTGAACTCATTTTTATTCCACATTAACGTGATAGCAACCCTGTTACAAAGGCTTGATGGAGCTTCCAAAAGCAAAAGGATAATAAACTAGTTTACATACAAAAATGACGTGACGTCTAATGGCTCTAAACTGCAAACTCGTCGGGAAGGAGGTCAGCTCATAAGTGCAAGTGTACACCATTATCAAGCAATTGCTTAGAGTATTCTAAGATGTCGAACATATAGTACTTGTACACAATTAGATATCATTTTGGTAAAAAGCTTATCAAATTGCAACAAAAATAGTCATAGAATTATTTCTAGGGTTTCTTCTTCCCTGCGACCATCCTAATCAAAATCGAAGGTTGTTCTCCTTTCATAGGTGTTTATGGATGAGTTGGTTGTTGAAATTCAGGCGCAGAGCTCGACTTTCAAGCTCTAACTTCAAATCTGGTGGATGTGAAATGAACTCAATTTATTTTGACGATACTAAACAAACGAGCTGTTGTATTTTGCGTCAAAATATTATTTAGATACATAACTGTTCGTAGATAAGGTATGACCTACACTAAGCGTAATTTATTAGATACGGTATGAATTAAGATAACAAAGTTCGATAGTTAAATTTCTTACTCCTGAAATGTTGAACTAAAACAATAAAAATTTAGAGAACTATTAGACATTCTACCAAGTATATGGACAAGTGGATATAAAGTTGATAGTTTACTTTATGAGATGCAATATGGCATTCGAAGGATTTTAGGTCTAGAGTAAAAGTAAAGACGAGCCTTAGGACTTGGCTTCGAGTAGAGGCAAGTCGGTTAGTATTTCTATCAAGTGAACATATACTCATACTCCCTACATTTGTCATTGAACAAAGCTTAGTTTATGTATAAGTTATGTTCGGTTAGCAAAGAAGTTTAAATTGCTCTATACAATAACTAATAATGAGTTGGAAAAATATATTTTTTTAATTGAAAAATAAGTTATCGAACATGGTTCTATTTTATTTTGAACAATAAATAAGAACGAGTTACCAAACAGGTCCATAATTGCCCTCCTTTGTCATCAGCTTTAACGTTAAAGGTCTGTAACATTACACTCAAGAATATGCATTACAGTTATCGACCGATGATTAACGATCGCTCTTATGAGTTATTTTTGTAAATAACTAAAATACTAATAACAATAAATAAAACAATTGATAAGTAAGCACACAATATTTTGTCACCCATTCCAATACAACAGATCATGGGAGCCCTTAACAATTAAAACTAATTTTGCAAGTATAAAAGTGAAACAAACCAAGCACAAGTATTCTCATACTTCAAAATGAATTCATTTCCAACACTTGCCATTTCTCTCTTAATTTCATTGTTTTTCACTTACCAACTCAATACCGTCGAAGGATCAATATAGCAAAACCCAAGGATTTTCATCAAGATAACAAATGCTTTAAAAGCTAACAATCAGCTCACTTTTCACTGCAAATCTGGCAATGATGATTTGGGAGTCCGCAAGCTGACACCGTCGGCCAGCTACGAGTTCAGCTTTCGTCCAAATTTATGGCAATCAACATTGTTTTCCTGTTCCTTCCAATGGCTTGACTCATTTCATTACTTCGATATCTACATAGATAAGAGAGATAGAAACAATTGCGTAAATACTCTATGTTCGTGGTACGTGAGGAAGCAAAATATCTGCCTGTTCAACTATAAAACCAAGAATAATCAAATTTGCTATGAGTGATTAGGTAAATGATCAATATATTTATAAACTAAAAAGTTGGATTTTAATATTGAAATAAATAAATGTTCTTGACAGGTTTGTTTCCGTATTTTTTTTTCTTTTTTTGAAGCTTGATATGATAAATGAACTATAAATGCTACCGACATAAGTTATGATATTAAGAATTGTTAACTTATTTTGGTCGTGATTGACAATCAAAACAACTGTATGAGATGCAATATGACATTCGAAAGATTTTTGGCCTAGAGTAAAGGTAAAGTCGATCCTTCGGACTTGGCTGAGAGTAGAGGCAAGTCAGTTAATATTGCTATCAAGTGAACGCATACTCATACTGGATACATGTATCATTGAACAAAGCTTAGTTTCTGCATAAGTTATGTTCGGTTAGAGAAGAAGAACCTTGCCTAAGGTCTAATGAAGCAGCATAGTCAAGTAAAAAAGGTTTTTCATTTCTTTATTTTTTTCAACTTTGGGAGAAATTAATAGAAAATGTTCGGTTTATTTAAGGAAAGGATAATACAAAGATGTGATATAAAAGACACCTTACAATGTGTCAATAATATAAACATTTTTATTAAGAAATGACATATTAGAGGAGAGAAATACCAACATACCATATTAAGCCATTTTGCAATCTATCATACATGAAAAAATAACAATTTAAACCTTTAATATTTAAAAAGAAAACTAAGATGCAAGATACTTGATATTGTTGTTTCTAAGATTTCTGATTAATTTTGAATTAGAAAGAACAATAAACGAGAATCGTGTTCAAATAGTTATCAAATGGTTCGGTTTTTTAATAAAAAAACAAGAACCATCTCAAACGAATCTTATTTAGCTTAGCTAAATTTCTTAAAGGCCGTTTGGTTTAAGGTTTTATTTACTGTGCTCGAAATCAAATAACTATGTTTGGTGTTTCATGAAAAATATTATCAGAAAATAGTGGATCTCATATATTCATGATACGTAAATGTATGACTTAGGGACTAGTAAAGAGTTAACCAATTTATCTTAGGATCATGTACAAAATTCTGATGGATAAATATGATCTGAGGAGTCGAGTGATGAGATATGACGACAAGATAAAAGCCTAGTTGAACTAGGCCATGAGAAGCTATGAGAATTAGACTATGAGAAGCTATGAGAATTAGACTATTTGAAGGACACTTACCCCACCTTAACATAAAATTATTTTTCATCTTATACTTTTTATGTTTTTAATTCAAAATTTTAGAGAATAATAACTCATAATTATTTTCAAACATATATTTTTCAACTAAATAAAATAATTAATTCCATTTTTATTATGAACAATGAATGAGAATGCGTCATCAAATGGGTCCATAATTGCCCTCATTTATGATAAAAATATAAAATATTGAAACTCACCCTTGTTCATTAGTTTTAAAAGTTAAAAGCTCATAACATTACACTCAATAATATGTAAGACAGATGGTTAACGATACGAGTTGTTTTTGTGAATAAATATAATACTAATAACAATAAATAAAACAATTCGATAAGTAAGCACGTAATATTTGATCACCCACTCCAATATAATAGATCGGGTGCCGTTGAACATTAAAACTAATTTTGCAAGTATAAAAGTGAAACAACAAGCATTCGAATATTTACAAAATGAATTCATTTTCAACACTTGCATTGTCCCTTCTAATGTCATTCTTCTTTGCTACATTATTTAATACCAGCAATGGATCAATCTTCCAAGACCTACATTGTATGATATTTTCTACATATAGCTGCCTAAATCAATATAAGGAATCGATATATTCATGAATTGGAAGGTTCGGTTATGATATTAAAATAAATGTGTATTCTTTTTCAATATTAAAATAAATGTGTATTCTTTTTCAATCTTGAAAATTAGTTTTAAGAAATTATAATATTAAGATTCGATTAGGTATGTGAAAGCATACAATACTTATGCTAAGTCTTTAAAAAAGAAGATATGATGATAAAATCGTTTTTAAAAAAGAGAAAAGCAAGTGTTAGACGAACACGACTCCCCACAATGGTATGATATTGTCCACTTTGAGCATAAGCTCTCATGGCTTTGCTTTGGGCTTCCCAAAAGGCCTCATCCCAATGGAGAGTGTATTCTTAGATTATAAACCCATGATCATTCCCTAAATTAACCGATGTGGGACTTTTATCATCCAACAGCAAGAATACAAAACGAAATTAACTTTTTCTTTTATATAGTCTTAAAATTTAAACAATTATTAGCTTTTAATCTTAAGTTACTTGTCTTTGTTATTAAGACGAAAATGGGTTAAATTTCAACGTAGGGGCAATCTCGACTAATATCCTTATTTTTTGCTAATCTATTTACTATGGAAGGATGAATTTAATTTATAGTCACCCAATCAAAATAATTTATTTTATAAACTTGTTCAAATCGACATGATTAGTGTCATGTCTTACATCTGTCGCGTCATGACATTTGTTTATTGCGACTCTAAAGTGGTTCGATGGGCGACACTCACATGTTGTCTTCGTGTATGTCGTGTAGGTCCGAACCTACTCTCTTAGCTGTGACATTCTCTCTGGGAGATCTCACATCGGTTGGAGAGGGGAACGAATTATAAAAGGGTAGAAATTTCTCCATAGTAGACCCGTTTTAAAACCTAAAGAAGACAATATTTATTGAAAAATTTTACCTTTTAATAAAAAATACATACTTTATATCAATTGACTTACATTATATTAAGTTATACTACTTATGTAAATACCTTTCTAATACAATATCAAAAAAAAAAAAAAAAACAATTAATTTCAACATCATCATAATTTAAATAGTCATGAAATTGTACTATCGGCGATATCAGAGGTTCAAATTGCTCTATACTACACGTACTCGAACTCATTTTTATTTCATATGAAGGAGATGGCACCTTTGCTTGATGAAGCATACGTGACAAAAGGGAAAAGATAAGAAAATTGTGTAATTATTTATTTCATATGAAGGAGATAGCAACAAAGCATGAGTGGAGAAGAAAACATTCCTCCGTTTTACCCGACTCTTCTGCAGAACTCATCACAAACTTGAACATCGTCACAGTTCATCAGACAAACAAGTTCACTCATTCGTGCATATAACCCAACATTTCAATCATATATTTATTCGAGTAAAAAAGACTATACTACAAAAAATTATTATCAAACGAGAGAATGATATATCGAACCGAGAGAAGCGACGAGCAAGATAGTAAGGACCAAGAGAATGAAATGTGATAGCTTAGGAAGAAACTGAAACAATGACAATTTTTTTTTCTGCTGACGTGGGTTTGAAATGGTATATATACGTAACATACTTTTACATTTTTAATTCAAAAGTTTATAGAACAATAACCAATAATATTTGAGTTCCAAGCCTATAGTTTTTTATTAAAAAAAAAACTGGTTATCAAATAGGGTTCTATTTTTATTTTCAACCATAAATAAGAGCCCATTACCAAACAAGTCCATAATTGCACTCTTTATGACAAGAATACACATATCAAAACCCTCCCTTGTTCATCAACTTTAAAGTTAAAGGACCGTAACATTACAATCAAGAATATGAGTTCCATTTATCGACGGATGGTTATCATCGCTGTTAGAAAAAAACAAAAATACTAATAATAATAAATAAAAAAAATTCATAAGTAAGCACGTAATATTTGGTCAACCATCTTAATATAACAGATGGATCCAAGCTCGTTGACAGTTAAAACTAATCTTGCAAGTATAAAAGTGAAACGAACCAAGGACAAGTATTCTCATATTTACAAAATAAATTCATTTTCAACACTTCGTTCTCTCTCCTAATGTCGATATTCTTCACTACCCTATTTACTACCATCGACGGATCAATCTTCAAAGACCCACCGACGACAGTCAATATAACAAATGTTCTAAACAATCACAATCAGCTCACTGTTCACTGAAAATCTAGCGAAGATGACTTGAGAATCCACCAGCTCCCACCTTTGGGCGGCTACGCCTTCACTTTTCGACCAAACGTCTAGGGCTCAACACAGTTTTACTATATCTTCGAGTGGCCTGCCTTTTCGCATTACTTTGATATAAGGATAACAGAGATAGAACCAAATGCAATAATACTCTGTGTTTGTGGATTGTGGGAGAGCAAGGTATCTGTATGTTCGACTATAAAACCAAATTGTATGATATTTGCCACACTTGGCTGCCAAAATAAATATAACGGATCAATATATCATAAATTGGAAAGTTCAATTATAATATCATAATAAATGGATATTAATATGTTGTTTTTGTGTGTGTTTTTTTTCTTTATTTAAAATTTGATATGGTGTATTAGTTTTAATGAATTATAATATTAAGTTTTGTTAAGGTATTTGAACCTATACCCTACTTAGGTATTAATTTCTTCTACTTTGATCGAAATTATTTGAAGATGTCTCCGTAATGTGGTGAAGATTGGCTGGGTTAAAGTCCCTCTCGTTCGCTTTGTTCAGGTGTTCTTCCGTTATAATCTCCAACGTTGAGAATTGTTCTTGCTTGAGAAATGAGCATGCACCTGAATGCATAACTCTTAAAAATAACATGGACTAGATGTTTTTCAAAAAGAGAAAACACATAGTAGATATAATTTTCCTCATTTATGGAAAATCTCCCATACTTTTTTCAAACATAAACCAAACTCAAATACAAAATAATAAGCTTTTAAAATTAAAAATTCATTAGCATATAATCTCTAGGCTCTCTTGTTTGGACCAAATCTAGAAGAGTATTCTTATTTTTATTTTCTTATCTATTTGTATTGAAGTATTAATTAAATTTATAGCCACCCAATCAAAATTTACAGCTCTCAAGTGGTCCGATGGGCCCAACTCGCATGTTGCTTTCTTGTCTATCGTGTAGGTCACAACCTACTCTCTTAGAAATGACATTCTCTCTAAGAGATCCCACATCGAATGGAGAAGTGAGAAAAACATTTTCATAAGGGTGTGAAAAACCCTGGTATATGCATTTTAAAACCTTGAGTGGGAGTCCCGAAGGGAAAGCCCAAAAAAGACAATATCCACTTGGTAAATTGACTTTATAATCAAAAGTACCTACTTTATAATAATTTAGCTATGTTATATTAAATTATACAACCTGTGCAAATTCCTTTCACGTATAAGATCAGCAAAACAAATTAATTTCAACCGGATCATAATTTAAATGGTCATGAGATTGTACTCTTGACAATATCAGAGGTTCAAATCGCTCTATACTGCACGTTCTTGAACTCATTTTTATTCCATATTAATGTGATAGCAGCTCTGTTACAAAGACTCGATGGAGCTTACAAGCAAAAGGGTAATACTAGTTTACATAAAAACTGACATGAAGTCTAATGCCTCCAAATTGCAAACTCCTTTGGAAGGAGGTCATTTCGTAAGTGCAAATATAAACCATCATCAAGCAATTATTTAGTGTATTCTAAGATGTCGAACGTATAGTACTTGTATACAATTAGATACGATCATTTTGGTAAAAAGTTTACCAAATTGCAACAAAAATAGCCATAGAATTATTTCTAGGGTTTCTTCTTCCTTATGACCATACTTATCAAAATCGAAGGTTGTTATCCTTCCATAGGTGTTTATGGATGAGTTGGTTGTTGAAATTCAGGCGAAGAGCTCGACTTTCAAGCTCTAACTTCAAATCTGGTGGATGTGAAATGAACTCAATTTATTTTGACCCATACTAAACAAACGAGCTTTCACATTTTTGGTCAAAATATTATTTAGATACATAACCATTTGTAGATAAGGTATGAGCTACCTTACGCGTAATTTAAAAGATACGGTATGAATTAAGATTACAAAATTCGATAGTTCGATTTCTTACTCCTGAAATGTTGAACTAAAATAATCAAAATTACAGACCTATTAGGCATTCTGTTAGGGTGTAAACGTATAATATAAACGTTTAATAAGCTTTTAATCTTACATGATCTTACACGCTCTTTATATAGTATGTTCTTACTACATCTCCCTTGTATAGCATTTAAATGTTCAATAAGAAATATTATTAATTTTATTTTAATTTATACATTTTTTTTAATAGAATGAGTATTAGAAAATGAATTTTTTTTGGTAAAAAATTATTTGAAAAAAAAAATTACTTGTCTCCAATGTGATCTCCATGAAGAATCCTCCCTCTAATCTCCAAAAAAACTAAATGGAGGATTTCACACGTGATCTCCTGGATAATCATCTCTCTAATTCCCACGAAAACAAACCGATGATTTTTCAGGAATAAAAAATAAAAACGGAAAAAGAGAGAGCTTTCCGACGCATCTGTAGACATCGGCTGGAACAATAGACAATAAATGAAAATGTTATCAAATGATCCATATTTACTCATTATGGCAAGACTAGGAATATTGAAACCTCTCAAAGATACAATCAACTTTTACCTTCCATTACACTATTTATCGACTATAAAAGTGAAACAAACCAAGCACAAATGTGTTCATGCCTATATTTTTTCTCTACCATTTCGACAAAATATGTTTATTTTCCACACTTACTTTTTCTCTCTGAATTTCATTGTTCTTCGCTAACTAATTCAATACCATCGAATGATCGATCATCCAAAACCCAGAAATTATCGTCGAGATAACAAATGCTCTAAAAGCTAAGAATCAGCTCACTTTTCATTCCAAATCTGGCGATGGAGTCCACAAGCTTACACTGTGGGCCAGCTACAACTTTAGCTTTCGTCCAAATTTATGGTTCTCAACATTGTTTTACTGTTTCTTCCAATGGCTTGGCTCATTTCATTACTTCGATATGTACGTAAATAAGAGAGATAGAAAGAATTGCGAAAGTACTCTATGTTTATGGTATATGAGTGAGCAAAATGTTTGTATGTTCAACTATAAAACCAATAATTATGATATTTGGTAAGAGCAGTCGGGTAAAAAATCAATATATTCATAAATTGGAAGGTTGGATTTTAATATTGAAATAAATTAATGTTTTTTGATATGTTTGTAGTGTGTGCATCTTTTTTTCTTCTATCTTTTAAGCTTGATATGATTAGTATAAGTGAATATAAACGCTATCAACACTACAACAAAGGTACCTTTTCATAACATTGTATAATAACATTCTTAAAATAATGCTATGAAAAAAAGAAGGAAAAGGGCCCAATAAAAAATGAATATTTTTTCCCTCTCTTCCCTCCCACTTTTTTGGGTTCCCTCTCATTCCTTTTTGTTTTTGGGTTTCCCTCTCATTCCTAATTGTTGCTGGGTTTCCCTCTCTTCTCTCTCATTTCTTCCCTTCCTTCTCCTAGCCCTAGATTCATATCTTTTCTCTCATTTGTTTCTCCTTTCTCTTTTCGGTTTTTATCTCATCTAGCTTATTTCTTTGGTTCTTTCTATTAGCCCTAGATCCATCTCTTCTGGATTTTTTCCTTTCTTTCCATTGATAGTTTCAAACTCACCCATTTCTCTCATTAGGCTGCTGGAAGTGGTCGACAACAACCACAACGGTAGTAGAGGCAGCGATGAGGATCATGATTGGAACGCGGAGGATTGGGATTGGGCGGCCCTGCTATCGCAATCGTACAACCAGGATGAACTGGACAAGATGCAGAGGAGCTGGCTTCTCAGTCTAGTGGTGGGGAAGAAAAACAGATATGTTGACTTAGGTTGCGTAATCATATCGAAGAAGGCTTTGAAATAGGAATATCGGTGGAAACAAGATGTGCCCATCCTATTTTTTTCTGACCTACGCATGGTACTGGTGAGATATGATTCAAAGTATTCAAAATGAAGATATGATTTAAAGTAGTTGGGATATGATTCAAATATTCAAACTACCAAGATTTTAGGAGATTTTAAGAGATTGTTAGTAGATTTTTCATGATTTACTATTTCTGGTCCAGTGTATAAGCTATAAATAATGTAATTGTGTAACTCTTTGAGCATCAAGTCAGTAGACAATAATAAAGCACTGCAGCTTTCATCGATTCTATCTTTTCATATCTCTTTCCACTATTCCTTCTTCAAACAATTTTGGTATCAGAGCCAAGTTCGTTCGATACCAAGGCGAGTGATTATTTTCTTTCACAAAACAAAAATGACATTAGCTGGTTTTTCTTCCTCTACACAGTTGTTACCAATCTTTAATGGTGAGAAATATGAGTGGTGGAGCATCAAGATGAAGACATTGCTCAGATCGCAGGATCTATGGGACTTGGTGGAGCAGGGTCTGTTGATGTATTAGAACTCACAGTAGAAGAAAAGGAGAGACTAAGTGAAACCAAGAAAAATGATGCCAAGGCTCTATTCATTATTCAGCAAGCAGTTCATGAGACTATCTTTACACGAATTGTAGCAGCAACCACATCAAAGCAGGCATGGTCAATTCTACCGAGGGAGTTTCTAGGAGATTCAAAAGTCATGACAGTGAAATTGCAATCTCTAAGACGTGATTTTAAAACTCTACTCATGACGAATGGCGAATCAATTGCTGATTTTTTGTCAAGAGCAATGGCAGTAGTTAGTCAGATGCGTACCTATGGAGAGAAAATCTCAGACGAAACAATTGTTGCAAAGGTGTTCAGAAGCTTGACTCCAAAGTTTGACCATATGGTGGCTGCCATAGAAGAAGCTAAGGATCTATCCATACTCTCCGTTGATGAACTGATGGGCTCGCTTCCGGCTCATGAGGCAAGAATCAATAGATCATCAGAAAAGAATGAAGAAGAGGCACTTCAAGTGAAGGAGACAACCAGCCACGAAAATAACGAAAAGAAAATATTCATTTAGCAGGTAGAAGTCGTGGAAGAGGAGGATTTCACAACTTCTATGGTGGTCGTGATAACAGAGGTAGATGGGGAAGTGATGAACATAGACAATTCAATGAACAAAGGAATGTCATACAATGTTACCATTGCATAAGGTATGGGCACACAAAATCTGATTGTTGGTATAAAAATCAACGAATGAATTTTGCAGCAGAGAATGAAGAAGAAGAAAAGTTGTCTGTGGCGTGCATGGATACTAATCCGAAAAAAGGTGACTTATGGTTTGTTGATAGTGGATGGATGCTCGAACCATATGACATACACCAAATTCTTATTCAAAGAGCTTGATGAGACGCAAAAGATTAAGGTGCAACTTGAAAATACAAAAGAGATGCAAGTTGAAGAAAAAGGGACAGTGAAAGTCGAAACTAGTCATGGTAAGATAAAACAATTAGATAATGTTCAATTTGTACCTGATTTAGGGTACAATTTATTGAGTGTTGCACAATTGATGACCAGAGGACATTCAGTTTTATTTGATCACAACACGTGTCATTACACATAAAAAATCAGGCCATAAAGTTCAAATTGTCATGACTTCAAATAAGATGTTTCCACTCCATGTTTCTAACATGGAGGATTTTGCTCTTACTACTAGCACGAAAGATGACTCAACATTATGGCATCTCAAATATGAACATCTTCATATGAACGGCCTAAAAATACTCAGGGATAAAGGTATGGTTTTCGGATTACCAAGAATTGATTTAATTAATTTGTGTGAATGATGCATTTATGGCAAGCAGACTAGGAAGTCCTTTCCCATTGTAAAAGCTGTAAAAGCTAAAAGAGCTTCACATTATCTAGAACTAATTCATGCTTATTTATGTGGGCCAATGCAAACGAAGTCCTTGGGTGGGAGTATTTACTTTTTACTATTTATTGATGACTATAGTCGCATGAGCTGGGTTGACTACCTACAACATAAGTCATAAACTTTTCAGAAGATTTTTAAAGCTACGGTGGAGAACCAAAGTGGCTGTCACATTAAAGTTCTTCGCACAGACAGAGGTGGCGAGTTCATATCTAAAGAGTTTAATCTATTTTGTGAAGAAGAGGGCATCCAAAGAGAGTTAACAACTCCTTACACTCCAGAACAAAATGAAATCGCTGAACGAAAAAATCGAACTATTGTGGAGATGTCATGAACTATGTTACAAGCAAGGAGACTTCCAAACCAATTTTGGGCAGAAGTCGTAGCAACATTTGTTTATCTATTAAACATCTCACCAACAAAGGCGGTTATGAATCGAACTCCTTATGAAGCATGGCATGGAAGGAAACCATCTGTAAGTCATTTACGAATCTTTGGCTGTGTTACTTATGCTTTGAAACATCCTCAAATTCGTCAAAAGCTTGATTAAAAATCTGAAAAATGCATTTTCATTGGCTATTGTACTCAATCAAAGACATATAAATTATATGCCCCCATTAGTGAAAAGATTTTAGTTAGAAGGGATGTGATATTTAATGAAAACGTGAGTTGAGATTAGAGTAAAGATCAGGAGCAGCAAAAGATTATAGTTGAAGTTTTCCCAAATGAAGAGACAACGGTTGACTCCAGTGCATCTCCCAGTGCATCCACTGCAACACAAAGTGTGTCAAATTCATCATATTCAGCATCACTGAACAACAATTCTTCTCTTGAAGAACTTTCGGATGAGACACCTCCAAGGAAGTATAAATATTTAGTTGACATATATGCATCATGTCAATTTGCTCTTACTGTTTCAGACCCTATGAATTATGAAGAAGCAACTGAAAAAGAAGACGGGAAGAAAGCCATGGCAGTAGAGATGCAGTCCATTAAGAAAGATGGAACATGAGATATGGTTGACCTACCAAACGAAAAATTTTATGGAGATTTACAAGAAGAGGTTTATGTAACACCGCCAGAGGGATTCATAAAGGAAGACAAAGAAACAAAGGTATACAAGCTGAGACAGACATTGTACGGGTTAAAGCAGACATATTTACGAAGGCCTTGTCAAAAGAAAAGCTCTGTACTTACATTTGCAACTTTGAATCAAGGGGGAGTGTTGAGATATGATTCAAAGTATTCAAAATGAAGATATGATTTAAAGTAGTTGAGATATGATTCAAATATTTAAACTACCAAGATTTTAGAAGATTTTAAGATATTGTGAGTAGATTTGAATTTATCTAGATTTTTATGATTTACTATTTCTGGTCCAGTGTATAATCTATAAATATTGTGTAACCCTTTGAGCATCAAGTCAGTAGACAATAATAAAGCACTACAGCTTTCATCGATTCTATCTTTTCATATCTCTTTCACTATTCCTTCTTCCAACAGGTACAGCTCCCCTTATAAAAGATTTTGTATTTTAATCAACTTTTTTTTTCTTATGTTGTTGTTCAGTTTAGAAGCTTAGTGTTTGAATTGGCCTGAATGGATGCTGATAGACATAGACAGGGACTTTTGTTTTTGATGCATCACTCTTGAATTTGATTCTTTAGTTATGTAAAATAGAGTTAAGGGTCATTTAAATACAGGAGAACCATTGTTGTAGAATAGCTTTCACTTCAGTGTTAGGAGGGCATGTGTGGTTGCGGTAAGAAATGAAGAGGTGAAGGGGAAATCATGACCATTAGCTCATTATGTTATTGGCTATTTGAATGAGAAGCATAAATATAGAAATTAATATAACAAAGATGCAATACTATATTTTTAATGTCTAGAACACATTCTAAATTACCATAATTGAGCGATTAAGTAACTGAGAATTGCTTGGAGAGGGGTGAAAGGGAAATGATTGAGAGTGAGAAATTGATAAGATATGAATGATTAAAGTGGATAATCATAATAAGATTGGAGACTTAAGTAAGATTTGATATAACTTAGTTGGAAGGGAAACAGTGTTGTGTGGGATATTAAGTAAGATTGTTAGAACTCGAGCAAACAAGAATAATAATAGAGACTCTGTAGGTTTTGTTTGTTTTAATTTTATTGCAATTATACTAGGGAAAGATGTGTAATTTGAAGTAAGGTTTGAATTTTAAATGTGTGAAAAAATGTGCCCAATTTTTCAATAACAAAGTTGCAAAGTTGCACAAGCCTCTTTCCATTACCTTCCCAAGGATTCAAATATGCTTTTGCAGATACCCACATTTTGCTTCTGCAAAGAATTTTAAATCCTTCTCAATATGTAACAAATTTTTCTCTGCTTATTTATCAATTTTTTTTCAATATTTACCATTTTGGTTTTAGTTGATTATGTGAGAATGAGTACATGTGAAAAATGTTAATGTATGCCTTCTTCCTCTTTCCATTTCTTTTTGTCTACATTTGATCTTTTTAGTTATTTATTATCTCTTACACATTGTTTTAAATCACTTTGAAAAATATTTATCTAATGATAAATTTTTAATTAAAAGACTATTATCAATTACAAAGAAGACTTTTAATCTTTTGGTACCTTCTTGATTTAAGCTTTGCAGCATACAATTTGTTAAAGTAAGCTACACTGTCATTAGTGTTGTCATCATATATTTGTTTTGGTTATGGTTCTTATACAGTGCATATAGGGTTAGTTGTTGTGGGAATAGGTTGTTATGGAATGGGAGTATGGTCAAGGAATAGATGAAAGTGTTTCTCTATCTTCTTTCTTACATTTCTTTGATATTGAGTAATTGTAAACTAGTTTCTTCATGAATAGGTGGAGAATGAGATCATTTTCGAAACTTGTTACAAAAATTTCTAATATCTCACTACTAGTCTACACTGTATAAGTCTCATCTTTTTGAAAGAATACCTTCATAGCTTTTAAATATAACATTTTGAACTAAAAACTATAAAAAATTGAACATCATGGGCTATATATTTTGTTGTACAATTTTTTAACTCCCACCTGCAATTTTTATTTCTCTCCCTTTCCATCTTTTGGTTTTTGTCCATTTCATTTCACAACTTCTTTCCCTCCTCGACATCAAAATTCTTCTTTCATTTTTTTAATCTACTTCTATATTACTAATTATCCTCATTTAGTAGGTTAGAGAGATGAAGATGAGCAGAGCAACAGTGACTTGAAGGAAGAGGTTTTCGAGATTTCGTACCAGGAGCCTCCAAAGATTTAGGTAAGTTCAATTGGAATTGGTTGCTATATTTTATATTCTTGATGTTCAAGTATGGATTTACGGTCACTTCCTCAAATACTCTATTCTATTTATGATTGTTTTGAATTTTAAAGTGGTTTTGGCTGAAGAAGATGTAGAAGTATAGAGATATTTTGATTCTAAGTTTGATCTTCATTTGAATGATGTGAATTTTGTTATTATGGTTGGAAGTGAGATTTGAGAATCTCTTCCTAGTTTGGAAGAATTTTGATTTTTGAATTTGAACTTATACAACAAGTTTCTCTATATTTAACGATTATACCTGTGAAATTTGGAGAACTCTCAAGTTTAGATTTCACCTTTTTTTTCTTTATAATCATTTTTTTTTTAGGATTGAGCCAAAATTTTCCATTTTCTACTATGGATTTGAGTGGTTATAAGTAATAGTAAATTCTGGTTTCTATTTTACATTTTTTTTTTGTTCAATTATCTTATAAAATGTTGTTTTAATATGTCAGCTGAAAAGTTTGTAAGAGTATACTCCCCGAGCAAAGATGATAGAAGACTTACAATACAAAGCTTTGACATGATAGCGACTCTCATTCATTGAACAATAGTGCAGATAGCGGAGAATACTTTATCTTGTATCATTGGAATAACCCTTTATTTTAAGAAATTATTGAATACATTAGTTTGTAACCTAAATAGATTATAAAATTTCAATTATGAATTGAAGTCATGTATTATGTATTTAATGTGTGTTTAGTTAAAGATGAATACTTGGATCAAATTTTATTACAATATAATTAATTCAATGATATTTAAATATTAAAATAAATTTTGAAAAAAAAAAAAAAAAATTCTATGGAAATGTTATTAGAATAATTATAATAATTATAAATGATTAAATAACTTTATTATAGCATAATATTAAAACTATAAATGTTATATTATAGCGTTAAAAAATGCAATTATAAGCTAAAGATAACACAAAACTTTAGTTATGTTAAACATATAATAGCATTAATAAAACGCTATAAAATGATTATATAACAATGTATAAAAGGTATAACTTCATACTTTATTATAACTACAAAAAAAAAAAAAAGCTATAAAAAGTCTATGATATCATTTTTCGTAAGCTATTGTATTCATTGTTTCTTGTCGTGCGACATATATTATGATATTAAGAATTGTCAACTTATTTTGGTCATGATTGGTAACCAAAACAACTATACGAGATGCGGCATTGCTTTCCAAGAATTTTGGCTTAGAATAAAGGTAAGGTCGAGCATTAGGACTTAGCCTAGAGTAGAGGCAAGTATGATTAAACAGAATTTAGTCACTGCATAAGTTATGTTGGGTTAACGAAGAATAACCCTGTCAAAGGTCTAATAAAGCCACAATGTCCATAACATTATACTCAAGAATATGTGTTACAATTAACGACGGATGGTTAACGATGGCTCTTATGAGTTGTTTTTGTAAATCACAAAAATACTAAGGAATGTGTATGTTTGACTATAAAACCAAATTGTACAATATTTGCCACGCTTGGCTGCCTAAATGAATGTAACTAATCAATATATCCGGAAACTTCAAATATAATATTATAGTAAATCATATTAATTTGTTGTTCTTGTGTGTATTTTTTCTTTTTTTAAAATTTGATATGGGGTATTAGTTTTAATGAATTATAATATTAAGATTTGTTAAGGTAATTGAACCTATACACTACTTATTTATTAATTTCTTCCACTTTGATCGAAATTATTTGAAGATGTCCCCGCAATGTGGTATAGATAGGATGAGTTTATGTCTATCTTGTTCGCTTGGTTCAGGCGGCCTTCCCTTATCTTCTCTGACGTTGAGAATATTTCTTGTTTGAGAAATGAGTGCACCCGAATGCCCAACTCTAGATATTTTACAAAAAGAGGAAACAGATAGTAGACATAATTTTCCTCATTTATGGAAAAACCCGGGTACTTTTATAAAAAATAAACTAAACTCAAATGTGGTAAGAATACAAAAAGTAATTAACTTCTTTTTTTTTCCATCCCTTTTTAAATTTAAAATCTCATTAGCCTTTAATCTTACATTACATGTCTCTGTTGTTTCGGCCAAAAGGGGTTCGTTTTCAATCTTGACGCAACCTGGTCGCGTTATTTTTATTTTCTTTTCTATTTACCATTGAAATATCAATTAAATTTATAGCCACCCAATAAAAATAATTTATTTTACAAGCTTGCTGGAATCAACATGATTAGCGTCACGGTCTTACATAGGTCGCGTCATGGTTTTTGTTTATTAGTCTCTCAAATGGTCTGATGGGCGCCACTCGCATGTTGCCTTCTTGTATATCGTGTAGGTCAAAACCTACTCTCTTAGATATGATATTCTCTATGAGAGACGTCACAAAGCGGTGAACAAAATATTTTTTAGAAGGGTGTGAAAACCTCTGAAACAAGCGTTTTAAAACCTTGAGAGAAAACCCCAAAGAAAAAAATATCTAACGGGGAATTTGACATTTTAATCAAAAGTACATAATTTATAACAATTTAGCTATGTTATACTAAATTATAGTACTTATGGAAATTGTTTTCGGGTAAAATATCAACAAAACTAATTAATTTCTATTCGGATCATAATCTAAATGTGAATGAGATTATACTCTCGACGATATTAGAGATTCAAATCGCTCTATACTACACGTTCTTGAACTCATTTTTATTCCACATTAACGTGATAGCAACCCTATTACAAAGGCTTGATGGAGCTTCCAAAAGCAAAAGGGTAATAAACTAGTTTACATACAAAAATGACGTGACGTCTAATGGCTCTAAACTGCAAACTCGTCGGGAAGGAGGTCAGCTCATAAGTGCAAGTGTACACCATTATCAAGCAATTGCTTAGAGTATTCTAAGATGTCGAACATATAGTACTTGTACACAATTAGATATCATTTTTGGTAAAAAGCTTATCAAATTGCAACAAAAATAGTCATAGAATTATTTCTAGGGTTTCTTCTTCCCTGCGACCATCCTAATCAATATCGAAGGTTGTTCTCCTTTCATAGGTGTTTATGGATGAGTTGGTTGTTGAAATTCAGGCGTAGAGCTCGACTTTCAAGCTCTAACTTCAAATCTGGTGGATGTGAAATGAACTCAATTTATTTTGACGCATACTAAACAAACGAGATGTCGTATTTTGGGTCAAAATATTATTTAGATACATAACCGTTCGTAGATAAGGTATGAGCTACACTAAGCGCAATTTATTAGATACGGTATGAATTAAGATCACAAAGTTCGATAGTTAAATTTCTTACTCTTGACATGTTGAACTAAAATAAAGAAAATTTAGAGACCTATTAGACATTCTACCAAGTTTATGGACAAGTAGATATAAAGTTGAAAGTTTGTGAGGGACTAAACGTATAATTTAGATAAATTTAAATGTCCAATAAGCTTTCTTTATACTACATCTCTCTTATATAACATTTCTTTTTTGAAGCTTGATATGATTAGCATAAATGAATTATAAACGCTACCGACGTAAGTTATGATATTAAGAATTGTTAACTTATATTGGTCGTGATTGACAATAAAAACAACTATATGAGATGCAATATGACATTCGAAGGATTTTGGGTCTAGAGTAAAAGTAAAGGCGAGCCTTAGGACTTGGCTGAGAGTAGAGGCAAGTCGGTTAAAATTTCTATCAAGTGAACATATACTCATTTTTGCTACATGTGTCATTGAACAAAGCTTAGTTTCTACATAAGTTATGTTCGGTTAGCAAAGAAGTTTAAATTGCTCTATACAATAACTAATAATGTGTTGGAAAAGTAAATTTTTTTTAATTAAAAAAATCCGTTATCAAACATGGTTCTATTTAAATTGCCCTCCTTTGTGACAAGAATACAAAACACCGAAACCTACCCTTGTCATCAGCTTTAACGTTAAAGGCCTGTAACATTACACTCAAGAATATATGTTACAGTTATCGACGGATGATTAACGATCGCTCTTATTGGTTGTTTTTGTAAATAACTAAACTACTAATAATAATAAATAAAACAATAGATAAGTAAGCACGCAATATTTTGTCACCCATTCCAATACAACAGATCATGGGAGCCATTAACAATTAAAACTAATTTTGCAAGTATAAAAGTGAATCAAACCAAGCACAAGTATTCTCATACTTCAAAATGAATTCATTTCCAACTTTTGCCCTTTCTCTCTTAATTTCATTGTTCTTCGCTTACCAACTCAATACCGTCGAAGGATCAATATGGCAAAACCCAAGGATTTTCGTCAAGATAACAAATGCTCTAAAAGCTAACAATCAGCTCACTTTTCACTGCAAATCTTGCGATGTTGAACGAGGTAATGTTAAAGGAAAGACTCAAGCGAAAACCAAGTAAGAGAGTTGTAATGCCCGATAATCAAGAAGGTCCGGAGATTCTTTCCTAGATGTACTCTCCGATTCTCCTTCATCATCTTTTTGCACTTTCTTTGTGGGCGGAAATGGAACTAGGGTTAGCTTCAAGCTACTTCTGACTAAATCCCATAGAATCTCTTCCCGTTGGAACCAATGAAGCAAATGATTGACCCATCATATCATCCGAAGAAACGGTTTCGTGAGGCTAATCAAACAACGGCAGATAATTCGAGAAAAGGGAAGGGAATAGAGGTTCCGAGGAAGGTTCAGTCGCTTCTCTTTCTTCTCATCACCCAGCTCTTTTTCTTTTCTTATTATTTATTGATTTGGGAGTCCACAAGCTGGCACCGTCGGACAGCTACGAGTTCAGCTTTCGTCCAAATTTATGACAATCAACATTGTTTTACTGTTCCTTCCAATGGCCTGACTCATTTCATTACTTCGATATCTACATAGATAAGAGAGATAGAAACAATTGCGTAAATACTCTATGTTCGTGGTACGTGAGGGAGCAAAATATCTGTCTGTTCAACTATAAAACCAAGAATTATCAAATTTGCTATGAGTGGTTAGGTAACTGAAAAGTTAAATTTTAATATTGAAATAAATAAATGTTCTTAACATGTTTTTTTTCTTTTTTTGAAGCTTGATATGATAAATGAATTATAAATGCTACCGACAAAAGTTATAATATTAAGAATTGTAAACTTATTTTGGTCGTGATTGACAATCAAAACAACTATATGAGATGCAATATGACATTCGAAAGGCGAGCCTTAGGACTTGGCTGAGAGTAGAGGCAAGTCGGTTAGAATTTCTATCAAGTGAACATATACTCGTACTCGCTACATGTCATTGAACAAAGCTTAGTTTCTGCATAAGTTATGTTCGGTTAAAGAAGAAGAACCTTGCCTAACCTCTAATGAAGTCGCATAGTCAAGTAAAAAAGGTTTTTCATTTCTTTATTTTTTTCAACTTTGGGAGAAATTAATAGAAAACGTTCGGTTTATTTAAGGAAAAGATAATACAAAGATTGTGATATAAAAGACACCTTACAATGTGTCAATAATATAAACATTTTTATTAAGAAATGACATATTAGAGGAGAGAAATACCAACATACCATATTAAGCCATTTTGCAATCTATCATACATGAAAAAATAACAATTTAAACCTTTAATATTTAAAAAGAAAACTGAGAAGCAAGAAACTTGATATTGTTGTTCTTAAGATTTCTGATTAATTTTGAATTAGAAAGAATAAAAAACGAGAATCGTGTTCAAATAGTTATCAAATGGTTCGGTTTTTTAATAAAAAATCAAGAACCATCTCAAATGAATCTTATTTAGCTTAGCTAAATTTCTTAAAGGCAATTTGGTTTAAGGTTTTGTTTACTGTGCTCGAAATCAAATAACTATGTTTGGTGTTGCATGAAAAATATTATCAGAAAATAGTGAACCTCACATATTCATGATACGTAAATGTACGACTTAGGGACTAGTAAAGAGTTAACCAATTTATCTTAGGATCATGTTCAAAATTCTGATGGATAAATCTGATATGAGAAGTCGAATAAATATGATCTGAGGAGTCGAGTGATGAGATATGAAGACAAGATAAAAGCCTAGTTGAACTAGGTCATGAGAAGATATGACAATTAGACTATTTGAAGGACACTTACACAACCTTAACATAAAATTAATTTCCATCTTATACTTTTTACGTTTTTTATTTAAAATTTTAGAGAATAATAACCCATAATTATTTTCAAACATATATTTTCCACTAAATAAAATAATTAATTTCATTTTTATTATAAACAATAAATGAGAATGCGTCATCAAATGGGTACATAATTGCCCTTGTTTATGATAAGTGTTAAGGATATTTAGTAATAAATTATAGTTTACCATATATATTATATTTGATATTTTATTATAAGGCAAATATCTAATATTTGGCTTATTATCATAGATATCTTTCCATTTATTGTTATTTCCATTTATTACTATTTCCATATCCTTGTAATTTATTTGATTATTAATAAGATAACTTTCACACCATTTAGGTGTGGTGGATTAATCAAACATTCACAATAAGAATATAAAATATTGAAACCCACCCTGGTTCCTTAGCTTTAGAAGATAAAAGTTCATAACATTACACTCAATCATATATAAGACGGATGGTTAACGATACGAGTTATTTTTGTAAATAAATATAATACTAATAACAATAAATAAAACAATTTGATAAGTAAGCATGTAATATTTGGTCACCCACCCTAATATAACACATCGGGTGCCATTGAACATTAAAACTAATTTTGCAAGTATAAAAGTGAAACAACAAATATTCGAATACTTACAAAACGAATTCATTTTCAACACTTGCATTGTCCCTTATAATGTCATTCTTCTTTGCTACACTATTTAATATCATCAATGGATCAATCTTCCAAGACCCACATTGTATGATATTTTCTACATATGGCTGCCTAAATCAATATAAGGAATCGATATATCCATGAATTGGAAGGTTCGGTTATGATATTAAAATAAATGTGTATTCTTTTTCAATCTTGAAAATTTGATATGGTGTATTAGTTTTAAGAAATTATAATATTAAGATTCGATTAGGTATGTGAAAGCATACAATACTTATGCTAAGTCTTAAAAAAAAAGATAGGATGATAAAATAGTTTTTAAAAAAGAGAAAAGCAAGAATACAAAGCAAAATTAACTTTTTCTTTTATATAGTTTTAAAATTTAAACAATTCATTAGCTTTTAATCTTGGTTACTTGTCTTTGTTATTTAGACGAAAATGGGGTTAAATTTCAACGCAGGGGCAATCTCGACTAATATCCTTATTTTTTTCTAATCTATTTACTATTGAATGATGAATTTAATTTATAGTCACCTAATTAAAATAATTTATTTTATAAGCTTGTTCAAATGGACATGACTAGTGTCACGTCTTACATTTGTCGCGTCATGACATTTGTTTATTATGACTCTAAAGTGGTTCGATGGGCGACACTCTAAATAGTCATGAAATTGTACTATCGGCGATATCAAAGGTTCAAATTGCTCTATACTACACGTACTCGAACTCATTTTTATTTCATATGAAGGAGATAGCACATTTGCTTGATGAAGCATATGTGACAAAAGGAGAAAGATAAGAAAATTGTGAAATTATTTCATCGCTTGTTGCAGCAACAAAGCATGAGTGGAGAAGAAAACATTCCTTCATTTTACTCGGTTCTTTTGCAGAACTCATAACAAACTTGAACATTGTCACATTTCATCAGACAAACAAATTCACTCATTCGTGCATATAACCCAACATTTCAATTAGATATTTATTCGAGTAAAAAAGACTATACTAAAAAAAATTATTATCAAATGAGAGAATTGATATATCGAACTGAGAGAAGCGACGAGCAAGATAGTAAGGACAAAGAGAATGAAATGTCATAGCTGAGGAAGAAAATGAAACAATGAACTTTTTTTTTTTTTTTTTTTTTTTTTGCTGACGTGGGTTTGAAATGGTATATATACATAACATACTTCTACATTTGTAATTCAAAAGTTTATAGAACAATTAACCAATAATGTTTGACTTCCAAGCCTATAGTTTTTTATTAAAAAAAACTGGTTATCAAATATGGTTCTATTTTTATTTTCAACAATAAATAAGAGCGTATTACCAAACAAGTCCATAATTGCACTCTTTATGACAAGAATACAAATATCAAAACATTAAAGTTAAAGGACTGATGGTTACTGATCATTACACTCAAGAATATGGGTTCCATTTATCGACGGATGGATACCGATCGCTCTTAAGAGTTGTTTTTGTAAATAATAATAAATAAAACAATCCATAAGTAAGCACATAATATTTGGTCAACCATCTTAATATAACAAATGGATCCAAAGAACAGATGGATCCAAGCTGGTTGACAATTAAAAGCAATCTTGCCAGTATAAAATTGAAACAAACCAAGTACAATTATTCTCATATTTACCAAATGAATTCATTTTCAACACTTGTGTTATTTCTCCTAATGTTGTTGTTCTTCACTACCCTATTTACTACCATCGATGGATCAATCTCCAAAGACCCACCAATGATATTCAATATAACAAATGTTCTAAAAAGTCACAATCAGCTCACTGTTCACTGCAAATTTAGCGATGATGACTTGAGAATCCACCAGCTCCCACCTTTGGGCGGCTACGCCTTCACTTTTTGACCAAACTTCTAGGGCTCAACACAGTTTTACTGTACCTTCGAGTGGCCTAGTTTTTCGCATTACTTTGATATCTACCAGGATAAACGAGATAGAACCAAATGCAACAATACTCTGTGTTTGTGGATTGTGGGAGAGCAAGGTATCTGTATGTTCGACTATAAAACCAAATTGTATGATATTTGCCACACTTGGCTGCCAAAATAAATATAACTAATCAATATATCCATAAAATGGAAATTTCAATTACAATATCATAATAAATGGATATTAATATGTTGTTTTTGTGTGTGTTTTTTTTCTTTATTTAAAATTTGATATGGTGTATTAGTTTTAATGAATTATAATATTAAGATTTGTTAAGGTATTTGAACCTATACCCTACTTATTTATTAATTTCTTCTACTTTGATCGAAATTATTTGAAGATGTCTCCGTAATGTGGTAAAGATTGACTGGGTTAAAGTCCCTCTCGTTTGCTTCGTTAAGGTATTTTTTTTAAGAGTTATGCGTTCGCTTCGTTAAGGTGTTTTTTTTAAGAGTTATACGTTCGCTTCATTAAAATGTTTTTCAAAAAGAGAAAACACATAGTAGATATAATTTTCCTCATTTATGGAAAATCTCCCATACTTTTTTCAAACATAAACCAAACTCAATTACAAAAGAAAATTAACTTTCTCTTTTTAACAAGTTTTTAAATTTAAAAATTCATTAGCCTGTAATCATTAGGCTCTCTTGTTTGGACCAAAAGGGTTTGGTTTTCAATCTTGGACCAAATATAAAAGAGTATTCTTATTTTTATTTGCTTATCTATTTGTATTGAAGTATCAATTAAATTTATAGCCACCCAATCAAAATTTACGGCTCTCAAGTGGTCCAATGAGCCAACCTCGCATGTTGCTTTCTTGTTTATCGTGTAGGTCACAACCTACTCTCTTAGATATGACATTCTCTCTGAAAGATCCCACATCGAATGGAGAGGTGAGAAAAACATTTTCATAAGGGTGTGAAAACCCCTGGTACATGCATTTTAAAACCTTGAGTGGGAGTCCCGAAGTGAAAGCCCAAAAAAGATAATATCCACTTGGTAAATTGACATTTTAATCAAAAGTACCTACTTTATAATAATTCAGCTATGTTATATTAAATTATACAACCTGTGCAAATTCCTTTCTAGTATAAGATCAACAAAACAAATTAATTTCAACGATCATAATTTAAATAGTCATGAGATTGTACTCTCGACGATATCAGAGGTTCAAATCGCTCTATACTGCATGTTCTTGAACTCATTTTTATTCCATATTAATGTGATAGCAGCTCTATTACAAAGAATCGATGGAGCTTAGAAGCAAAAGGGTAATAAACTAGTTTACATACAAAAATGACATGAAGTCTAATACCTCCAAACAGCAAACTCCTTGGGAAGGAGGTCATCTCGTAAGTGCAAATATAAACCATCATCAAGTAATTATTTAGTGTATTCTAAGATGTCAAACGTATAGTACTTGTATACAATTAGATACGATCATTTTGGTAAAAAGTTTATCAAATTGCAACAGAAATAGCCATCGAATTATTTCTAGGGTTTCTTCTTCCTTACGACCATACTTATCAAAATCGAAGGTTGTTATCCTTCCATAGGTGTTTATGGATGAGTTGGTTCTGAAATTCAGGCGAAGAGCTTGACTTTCAAGCTCTAACTTCAAATCTGGTGGATGTGAAATGAACTCAATTTATTTGGACTCATACTAAACAAACGAGCTTTCACATTTTGGGTCAAAATATTATTTAGATACATAACCCTTTGTAGATAAGGTATGAGCTACCTTACGCGTAATTTAAAAGATACGGTATGAATTAAGATAACAAAATTCGATTGTTCGATTTCTTACTCCTAAAATGTTGAACTAAAATAATCAAAATTTCTTATTTTCAAACATATATTTTCCACTAAATAAAATAATTAATTCCATTTTTATTATAAACAATAAATGAGAATGCGTCATCAAATGGGTCCATAATTGCCTTCATTTATGATAAGAATATAAAATATTGAAACCCGCCCTTGTTCATTAGCTTTAAAAGCTAAAAGTTCATAACATTACACTCAATAATATGTAAGACAGATGGTTAATGATACGAGTTGTTTTTGTGAATAAATATAATACTAATAACAATGAATAAAACAATTCGATAAGTAAGCACGTAATATTTTGTCACCCACCCCAATATAATAGATCGTGTGTCGTCGAACATTAAAACTAATTTTGCAAGTATAAAAGTGAAACAACAAGTATTCGAATATTTACAAAATGAATTCATTTTCAACACTTGCATTGTCCCTTCTAATGACATTCTTCTTTGCTACACTATTTAATATCATCAATGGATCAATCTTCCAAGACCCACATTGTATGATATTTTCTACATATGGCTACCTAAATCAATATAAGGAATCCATATATCCATGAATTGGAAGGTTCGGTTATGATATTAAAATAAATGTGTATTCTTTTCAATCTTGAAAATTTGATATGGTGTATTAGTTTTAAGAAATTATAATATTAAGATTCGATTAGGTATGTGAAAGCATACAATACTTATGCTAAGTCTTTAAAAAAGAAGATAGGATGTTAAAATAGTTTTTAAAAAAGAGAAAAGCAAGAATACAAAACGAAATTAACCTTTTCTTTTGTATAGTTTTAAAATTTAAACAATTCATTCGCATCTTAAGTTACTTGTCTTTGTTATTTAGACAAAAATGGGTTAAATTTGAACGTAGGAGCAATCTTGACTAATATCCTTATTTTTTTCTAATCTATTTACTATTGAAGGATGAATTTAATTTATAGTCACCAAATCAAAATAATTTATTTTATAAGCTTGTTCAAATCGACATGATTAGTGTCATGTCTTACATCTGTCGCGTCATGACATTTGTTTATTGCAACTCTAAAGTGGTTCGATGGGCGACACTCACATGTTGTCTTCGTGTATGTCGTGGGTCAGAACCTACTCTCTTAGCTGTGACATTCTCTCTGGGAGATTTCACATCGGTTGGAGAGGGGAACGAATTATAAAAGGGTAGAAATTTCTCCATAGTAGACCCGTTTTAAAACCTAAAGAAGACAATATTTATTGAAAAATTTTACCTTTTAATCAAAAGTACATACTTTATATCAATTGACTTCCATTATATTAAGTTATACTACTTATGTAAATACCTTTCTAATACAATACCAACAAAAAATAATAATAAATAAATAAATAAATAAAAAATCAATTAATTTCAACATCATCATAATTTAAATAGTCATGAAATTGTACTATCATAATTTAAATAGTCATGAAATTGTACTATTGGCGATATCAGAGGTTCAAATTGCTCTATACTACACGTACTCGAACTCATTTTTATTTCATATGAAGGAGATAACACCTTTGCTTGATGAAGCATAAGTGACAAAAGGGGAAAGATAAGAAAATTGTGTAATTATTTCATGGCTTGTTGCAACAACAAAGCATGAGTGGAGAAAAAAACATTTCTTCATTTTGCTCGACTCTTCTGCAAAACTCATCACAAACTTGAACATCGTCACAGTTCATCAGACAAACAAATTCACTCATTCGTGCATATAACCCAACATTTCAATCATATATTTATTCGAGTAAAAAAGACTATGCTACAAAAAATTATTATCAAATGAGAGAATGATATATCGAATCGAGAGAAGCGACGAGCAAGATAGTAAGGACCAAGAGAATGAAATGTCATAGCTAAGGAAGAAACTGAAACAATGACAATGTTTTTTTGCTGACGTGAGTTTGAAATGGTATATATACATAACATACTTTTGCATTTTTAATTCAAAAGTTTATAGAACAATAACCAATAATGTTTGAGTTCCAAGCCTTTAGTTTATTATTAAAAAAAAACTTGTTATCAAATATGATTCTATTTTTATTTTCAACAATAAATAAGAGCGCATCACCAAACAAGTTCATAATTGCACTCTTTATGACAAGAATACAAAATATTCAAACCATCCCTTGTTCATCAGCTTTAAAGTTAAAGGACCGTAACATTACACTCAAGAATATGAGTTCCATTTATCGACGGATGGTCTCTTAGGAGTTGTTTTGGTAAATAACAAAAATACTAATAATAACAAATAAATAAGCAGGTAATATTTGGTCAACCATCTTAATATAACAGATGGATCCAAGCTGGTTGACAATTAAAACTAAGCTTGCAAGTATAAAAGTGAAACGAACCAAGGACAAGTATTCTCATATTTACAAAATGAATTCATTTTCAACACTTGCGTTCTCTCTCCTAATGTCGTTGTTCTTCACTACCCTATTTACTACCATCGACGGATCAATCTTCAAAGACCCACCGATGACAGTCAATATAACAAATGTTCTAAAAAGTCACAATCAGCTCACTGTTCACTACAAATCTAGCGATGATGACTTGGGAATCCACTAGCTCCCACCTTTAGGCGGCTACGCCTTCACTTTTCGACCAAACGTTTGGGGCTCAACACAGTTTTACTGTACCTTCGAGTGGCCTACCTTTTGGCATTACTTTGATATCTACAAGGATAATAGAGATAGACCCAAATGCAACAATACTTTGTGTTTGTGAATTGTGGGAGAGCAAGGTATCTGTATGTTCAACTATAAAACGAAATTGTATGATATTTGCCACACTTGGCTGCCAAAATAAATATAACTAATCAATATATCCGATAATTAGAAAGTTCAATTATAATATCATAATAAATGGATATTAATATGTTGTTTTTGTGTATGTTTTTTTTCTTTATTTAAAATTTGATATGGTGTATTAGTTTTAAAGAATTATAATATTAAGTTTTGTTAAGGTATTTGAACCTATACCCTACTTATTTATTAATTTCTTCTACTTTGATCGAAATTATTTGAAGATGTCTACGTAATGTGGTGAAGATTGGCTGAGTTAAAGTCCCTCTCGTTCACTTCGTTCAGGTGTTCTTCTATTATAATCTCCAATGTTGAGAATTGTTTCTGCTTGAGAAATGAGCATGCACTTGAATGCATAACTCTTAAAAAAAATACGGACAATAAGATGTTTTTCAAAAAGAGAAAACACATAGTAAATATAATTTTCCTCATTTAGGGAAAATCTCTCATACTTTTTTCAAACATAAACCAAACTCAAATACAAAAGGAAATTAACTTTCTCTTTTTAAAAAATTTTTAAATTTAAAAATTCATTAACATGTAATCATTAGGCTCTCTTGTTTGGACCAAATCTAGAAGAGTATTCTTATTTGGTTATCTATTTGTATTGAAGTATCAATTAAATTTATAGTCACCCAATCAAAATTTACGGCTCTCAAGTGGTCCGATGGGCCCAACTCGCATGTTGCTTTCTTGTCTATCGTGTAGGTCACAACCTACTCTCTTAGATATGACATCTCTCTAAGAGATCCCACATTAAATGGAGAGGTGAGCAAAATATTTTCATAAGGGTGTGAAAACCCCTGGTACATGCATTTTAAAACCTTGAGTGGGAGTCCCGAAGGGAAAGCCCAAAAAAGAAAATATCCACTTGGTAAATTGACTTTTTAATCAAAAGTACCTATTTTATAATAATTCAGCTATGTTATATTAAATTATACAACCTGTGCAAATTCCTTTCTAGTATAAGATCAACAAAAAAAATTAATTTCAACCTGATCATAATTTAAATAGTCATGAGATTGTACTCTCGACGATATCAGAGGTTCAAATCGCTCTATACTGCACGTTTTTGAACTCATTTTTATTCTATATTAATGTGATAGCAGCTCTGTTACAAAGACTCGATGGAGCTTACAAGCAAAAGGGTAATACTAGTTTACATAAAAACTGACATGAAGTCTAATGCCTCCAAACTGCAAACTCCTCGGAGAGGAGGTCATCTCATAAGTGCAAATATAAACCATCATCAAGTAATTATTTAGTGTATTCTAAGATGTCGAACGTATAATACTTTTATACAATTAGATACGATCATTTTGGTAAAAACTTTATCAAATTGCAACAAAAATAGCCATAGAATTATTTCTAGGGTTTCTTCTTCCTTACGACCATACTTATCAAAATCGAAGGTTGTTATCCTTTCATAGGTGTTTATGGATGAGTTGGTTCTGAAATTCAGGCGAACTCGACTTTCAAGCTTTAACTTCAAATCTGGAGGATGTGAAATGAACTCAATTTATTTGGACCCATTTTAAACAAACGAGCTTTCACATTTTGGGTCAAAATATTATTTAGATACATAACCCTTTGTAGATAAGGTATGAGCTACCCTAGGCGTAATTTAAAAGATATGGTATGAATTAAGATTACAAAATTCGATAGTTCGATTTCTTACTCCTGAAATGTTGAACTAAAATAATCAAAATTTAGAGATCTATTAGACACTGTGTCAGGGTCTAAACGTATAATTTAAACGTCCAATAAGCTTTTAATCTTACATGATCTTACACGCTCTTTATATGGTATGTTCTTACTACATCTCCCTTGTATAGCATTTAAATGCTCAATAAGAAATATTATTAATTTTATTTTAATTTATACATTTTTTTAATAGGATAAGTAATTGTAAACAAGTTTCTTCATAGAGGAAAATGGGATCATTTTCGAAACTGGTTACAAAAAATTTATAATATCTCACTACTAGTCTACGCTATATAAGTCTCATCTCTTTGGAAGAATACCTTTCTAGCTTTTAAATATAACATTTTGAACTAAAAACTATGAAAAACTGAACATCATGGGCTATATATTTTGTTGTACAATTTTTTAACTCCCACCTGCAATTTTTATTTCTCTCCCCTTCCATCTTTTGGTTTTTGTCCATTTCATTTCACAACTTCTTTCCCTCCTCGATATCAAAATTATTTTTTCATATTTTTAATCTACTTCTATATTACTAATTATCGTCTTTTAGAAGGTTAGAGAGATGAAGATGAGCAGAGCAACAGTGACTTGAAGGAAGAGGTTTTAGAGATTTTGTACAAGGAGCCCCCAAAGATTCAAAGTTCAATTGGAATTGGTTGCGGTATTTTAGATTCTTGACGTTCCAGTATGGATTTACAGTCACTCCCTCAAATACTGTTCTCTATTTATGATTGTTTTGAATTTTAAAGTGGTTTTGGCTGAAGATGTAGAAGTGCATTTTGAATTTTAAAGTGGTTTGGTACAAGAAGATGTAGAAGTATAGAGATACTTTGATTCTAAGTTTAATCTTCATTTGAATGATGTGAATTTTGTTATTATGGTTTGAAGTGAGATTTGAGAATCTCTTTCTAGTTTGGAAGAACTTTGATTTTTGAATTTGAACTTATATAACAAATTTCTCTATATTTAATGATTATACATACATCTAAATGTCTAATGTGAAATTTGGAGAACACTCAAGTTTAGATTTCACTTTTTTTTTTTCTTTATAATCATTTTTTTTTTTTTGGTAGGATTCTAAGGCTAAATTGAGTCAAAATTTTCCATTTTCTACTATGGATTTGAGTGGTTATAAGTAATAGTAAAATCTTGTTTTTTTTTTTTTTTGTTCAATTATCTTATAAAATGTTGTTTTAATATGTCAGCTGAAAAGTTTGTAAGAGTATACTCCACGAGCAAAGATGATAGAAGACTTACAATACAAAGCTTTGATATGATAACGACTCTCATTCATTGAACAACAGTGCAGATAGTGGAGAATACTTTATCTTGTATCATTGGAATAACCCTTTATTTTAAGAAATTATTGAATACATTAGTTTGTAACCTAAATAGATTTTAAAATTTCAATTATGAATTGAAGTCATGACATTTAGTAATATGTATTTAATGTGTGTTTAGTTAAAGATGAATACTTGGATTAAATTTTATTACAACATAATTAATTCAATGATATTTAAATATTAAAATAAATTTTGACGACCAAAAAAAGTAATAAATTCTAGGTAAATGCTATAATAATAATTATAATTATTATAAATGATTAAATAACTTTATTATAGCATAATATTAAAACTATAAATGTTATATTATAGCGTTAAAAAATGCAATTATAAGCTAAAGATAACACAAAATTTTAGTTATGTTAAACATATAATAGGATTAATAAAACGCTATAAAATGATTATATAACAATGTATAAAAGCTATAACTTCATACTTTATTATAGCATTTATTATAGCTACAAAAAAACGCTATAAAATGTCCCGGACTTTTAATCACATGGGCTGTCACGACGTACGAAAAGCGCTTTAAAAAGTCTATGATATCATTTTTCGTAAGCTATTGCATTCATTGTTTCTTGTAATGCGACATAAATTATGATATTAAGAATTGTCAACTTATTTTGGTCATGATTGGTAATCAAAACAACTATACGAGATGCGGCATTGCTTTCGAAGAATTTTGGCCTAGAATAAAGGTAAGGTCGAGCATTAGGACTTAGCCTAGAGTAGAGGCAAGTATGATTGAATAGAATTTAGTCACTGCATAAGTTATGTTGGGTTAACGAAGAATAACCGTGTCAAAGGTCTAAAATAGCCACAATATTTAACGTACCATTTATTTTTCCTAACTTGGAGAGAAACTATTTGAAAACGTTCGGTTTATTTAAGGAAAGGATAATACAAAGATATGATATAAATGATATTTTACAATGTGTCATATCAGGCAATAATATAAACATTTTCAACTAATAAATGACATATCAGAGGAGGGAAATACGAACATACCATGTAGACTATACGTTACCCTCTTTTATGACAAGAATACAAAATATCAAAACTCACCCTTGTTCATCAGCTTTAAAGTTAAAGGACCATAACATTACACTCAAGAATATGTGTTACAGTTATTATTGATATTTATTCCGTAAAGATTGTTAGTGTGGCTTATATTCTAAAACTCATGGTTTGTAAACAAAAACATATTTTGTTTTTAATAAAGTTATTATTGATGTTTATTTAGTAAAGATTGTTATTGAATAAAGTGAATGTTACGATCATTCATCTAAATCCAATAAACTAAGAATACTCTGGCTATAGTATGATTACTTGAACTATATGTAGAGATATTAGAGTGATCAAGTTCAAGTATATAGTCAAAATGATCTATAGTACATGAATAACGTTGAGTATCTTATTCTGGGGACACTATGGATGCGACCCACTTTTGTATATGATATAAACAATGTGATCACTAAATTGTAAGTGTGGAGACATGTGAGAGGGGGCGTCCTATGCAATGAGTATTGCATAAGATCGAACCATGAAGAAAACCACTCTCACTTTATAATGTCGTTTACTGTTGAAACTGATGTTTTCATTCAATGACCTAGGTAACTTGATCTTAATCCTGAGCTAACTATGAATTTCTGTTTATTCGAAATTATCCTTAGATTTGCATGGGTGAGAGTGGCCCGAGTTTGCCGACTCAATAAGCCTCCTCTTTCAGGGGTAAGACTGGGTGAATAGCTAGAGACATAGAGTGTAAAATGTAATTCACTACTACCCGCTTTTAGGGATAGTAGAGAGGTTGTTCTAAAGTATTGACTCCAAGTCTGGAACAAGGGGTCTCACCCTCTCATTGGCTCGAGAGGGATTCGGTTTGGTGGTTGGACCACAAACCAATTGTTCATTAGAGGATCAATGGGACTCAAGGAACAAGAAGTAACTTTAGGGGTAAAATGGTAAATTGACCTAGCTCTAGTTCCGAACAACCTGTGAAGGATCGACTTACTAATCGTGGTATATCAAATGGACATAAATATATCTATAGTGAGGGGAGTGCAACTACTAGGCTATAGTGGAATGTCCTAGTAGTTAACGAATGTTGGTTAACAAGGTTAACGAGTTTAACCGGTTAATCTTGGATCATTGGAGCCCATGATCTATTGGTCCATTAGGTCCCTCTACTAGCTCATATCGGACTAAAAAATAGAACAGTGTGACAGTGAGTTCGAAGTGTTCGAATTCAAATTAGGGAATACATGCTAAATATATACGATATATTTAACCACATTTTGTTTTAATTATGAATTAAAAAAAAAGAGAGAATTGAAGATATTTAAATAAAATTTAAATATTTTAATTGTGAATAGTGATTCATAATCATATGTGCCGGAATTGATTGGGATTGGCATTTTATTTAATGTTAAATATTAATTAAATTGTTTATTTAATCATTTAATATTATTTTGATTTGAAATTAATTATTTAAATTAATTTTTGACTTGAGTAAAAATCCATGTTTGAGTGTCAATATATGGTTTAACCAAACTTATCCATGTTTGAGTGTCAATATATGGTTTAACCAAACTTGCATGTTTGCCCCATAATCCAACAAACCAACAAATTTGAGTGGAATTTTAAGTGTCAAATTTGGTTAACTCAAACTTGCATGGTTGCCATGTAATCCCACAAATTTGAGTGTCAAAATTTGGTAATCTCAAATTTGCATGAACATGCAAATATAACTATAAATAGAGTGATCAAGGTACATGTAAACTTGGTTGAACAATTTTGAGAAAATCTCTCAAAACTCTCTCTTTATATATACTAAATTCATATCAAGTTTAGTCACTCACTGGATTCCACAATCTCGTTCTAAGGCCAGAGAATAGTAGGGAAGACACTAGTGGTGGTTTGAAACGGGTTCTTGAGGAAAAATGAATTTGAACTACAAAAGGTTAGTATTCAAACTCATTGAGTTTTAATGCTTTTGAAGATACTAGCAAATTTACAATAATTAATGTACTTAGAATGCCTAAGATCCAAATTGCTTCCGCACGTGTTATAGTAACACCATCAATTGGTATTAGAGCAAGTTTTAGGCACTTTATTTACATTAATTTGAGCATGGTCGGTATCAATCCATATATGAAATTTTGTGGTTGCTAAATTGGATGTTTTTGGTTTTGACATTTTTTTTATGCTTCCATTTGATACAATTATTGTAATTGAAGGTGTTAATATAACACATGCGGAAGCAATTTGGATCTTAGTCACTTTTAGAACATCAATTATAGTAAATAACTAGCATGTTCATTAGTATTAAAACTTAATGAGTTTGAATACTAACCTTTTGTAGTTCAAATTCCTTTTACCTCACGAACCGGTTTCGAACCACCACTAGTGTCTTCTCCACTATCTTCCGGCCTTAGAACGGGATTGTGGAATCCGGTGAGTGATTAAACTTGGGAGGGATTTTGTATATATAAAGAGAGTGTTTGTGAAAGGTTTTTCTCCAGATTTTTCACCAACAAGAAGACCTTTCATGTATTATGATCACTCTATTTATAGAGTCATATTTGCATGTTTATGCAAATTTGAGATCACCAAATTTTGACACTCAAAATTTCACTCAAATGTTTGAGATTATGTGGCAAGCATGTATGCTTGAGTTAACCAAATTTTAACACTCAAAATTCCACTCGATTTTGTGGAGTTTATTTGGCAAGCATGCAAGTTTGGTTAAACCAAATTTTGACACCTCAAAATTCCACTAACATGGATTTTTTCATTAAATGAAGTCAACATGTTGACTTTCTTCATTTTGATTCAACCATCACTATTTAATTAATTATTTAATATTACTTCAAATGACAATCTCAATTAATTCCGACACATATTTGATTAAGATATTAAATCTTATTTAAATATCTCAGATTTTCTCTTTTTGTTTAATTCGTAAATAAAACAAAAATGCGGTTAAATATATCGTATATATGTAGCGCATTCTCCCTAATTTGAATTCGAACACTTCGAACTCACTCGTCACATTGTTCTATTGTTTAGTCCGATATGAGCTAGTAGAGGGACCTAATGGACCAATAGATCATGGACTCCAACGATCCAAGATTAACAGGTTAAACTCATTAACCTTGTTAACCAACATTCGTTAACTACTAGGACATTCCATTATAGCCTAGTAGTTGCACTCCCCTCACTATAGATATATTTATGTCCATTTGATATAACCATGATTAGTAAGTCGATCCTTCACAGGTTGTTCGTAACTAGAGCTAGGTCAATTTACCGTTTTACCCCTAAAGTTACTTCTTGTTCCTTGAGTCCCATTGATGCTCTAATGAACAATTGGTTTGTGGTCCAACCACCAAACCGAATCCCTCTCGAGCCAATGAGAGGGTGAGACCCCTTGTTCAAGACTTGGAGTCAATACTTATGGGAACAACCTCTCTACTATCCCTAAAAGCGGGTAGGAGTGAATTCCATTTTACAATCTATGTCTCTAGCTATTCACCCAGTCTTACCCCTGAAATGGGAGGCTTATTGAATTGGAAAACTCGGGCCACTCTCACCCATGAAAATCTAAGAACAATTTCGAATAAACAAAAATTCATAGTTAGCTGAGGATTAAGATCAAGTTACCTAGGTCATCGAATGAAAACATCAGTCTCAACAGTAAACGGCATTATAAAGTGAGAGTGGTTTTCTTCATGGTTCGATCTTATGGAATACTCATTGCATAGGACGCCCCCACTCACATATCTCCACATTTACAATTTAGTGATCACATTGTTTATATCATATACAAAAGTGGGCTGCATCCATAGTGTCCCTAGAGTAAGGTACTCAACCTTATCCCTGTACTATAGATCATTTTGACTATATACTTCAACTTGATTACTCTTATGTCTCTACTTATAGTTCAAGTTATCATACTATAGTCAGAGTGTTCTTAGTTTATTGGATTTAGATTAATGATCGAAAAGTTCACTTTATTCAATAACAATCTTTACTGAATAAACAACAATAATAACTTTATTGAAAATAGAATATGCTTTTGTTTACAAATTATGAGTTTTAGAACATAAAACCCAACAAACTCCCACTTGGACTAAAACTCTAGTGGGGTTTTATAACGTTGAATAAAGAGAGACATAAATATAATAAACTAGGTCATCACATACTCATGCCTTTTCTCCCACTTGCCCTAGATTACATAACTCATAGTCCTAGACTCACTAGGTGCTCTTCAAACACTTTAGCCGTGAGGGGCTTTGTAAATGGATTAGCAATGTTGTGCTCTGAAGCTATCTGTGTGACGATTACATCTCCTCGTTGCAGAATTTCCCTTATGAGATGATATTTGCGCTTAATATGTTTTCCTCGCTTATGGCTTCTTGGTTCTTTTGAATTTGCAACTGCTCCACTGTTATCACAATAAAGAGTGACGAGAAGATGCATATCTGGAACGACTTCCAAATCAGTTAAGAAGTTCCTAAGCCATACAGATTCTTTCGCTACTTCACAAGCAGCAACATACTCAGCCTCCATGGTGGAATCAGCAATGTAACCTTGTTGTATGCTTCTCCATATTATTGCTCCTCCATTCATAGTGAAGACAGATCCTAATGTTGATTTCCTTGAATCTACATCGGTCTAAAAATCTGAGTCAGTGTACCCTGTAAGGATCAGATCCTTAACACCGTACATTAGCATATAGTCCCTCGTTCTCCTAAGATACTTGAGGATATTCTTAACGGCAGTCCAATGAGCACGTCCCGGATTGGATTGATATTTGCTGACAATTCCCACAGCATAGCATATGTTGGGTCGGGTACACAGCATGACATACATCAGACTACCGACTGCTGATGCATAGGGAATGTGTCTCATATCCTCAACTTCTTGAGGTGTCTTAGGACTTTGTTCCTTCGAAAAATGAACTCCATGCCTAAAAGGTAATAATCCTTTCTTGGAGTCTTGTATCTTATATCGAATCAACATTTTGTTGATGTACGATGCTTGAGACAATGCTAGTGATTTGTTCTTGCGATTCTGAACAATTTGGATTCCAAGAACAAACTGAGCCTCTCACAAATCTTTCGTTTGGAATTGTGTCCCTAGCCAATACTTAATGTCAGTCAGAAATCCCACATCATTTTCAATGAGTAAGATATCGTCAACGTACAACACCAGGAAAGCTACTGTAGAGTTGACTATCCTTTTATAAACACAAGGTTCTTCAACATTCTGTTTAAAACCATAAGATTTGATCGCAGTATCAAACTTTATATTCCAAGATCGAGATGCTTGCTTCAACCCATAAATGGATCTTTTAAGCTTGCAAACCCTTTGCTCGTGATCCTGTTCAATGAACTCCTCTAGTTGAGCCATATAGATACTCTCTTCAAGATTGCCGTTTAGAAAGACTGTCTTAACATCTATTTGCCAAATTTCATAATCATAAAATGTGGCAATAGACAAGAGTATTCTAATCAATTTAAGCATAGCAACAGGAGAGAAGGTTTCTTCATAGTCCACCCCCTCTCTTTGGGTATAACCCTTTGCTACTAGTCGAGCTTTAAAGGTCTATACCTTGCCGGTTTGGTCTCGTTTCCTCTTATAGATCCATTTGCAACCAATAGGTTTTATCCCATCTGGTTGATTTACAAGTTCCCAAACTGAATTGAAGTACATTGACTCCATTTCAAGATTCATGGCTTTAATCCACTAATCTCTATCTTTATCATTCATTGCCTGTTTATAGGTCAATGGATCCTCAATGCCATCATCAAGTATGATGACTTGAGTTTCTGCCAAACCCAAGTAATGATCAGGTTGAGTTATAACCCTCCCACTACGTCGAGGCATTCTTAACTCTTGAGAAGGATGTGATTGACCAAAAGTGTCAGCTCCATCAACAACTCTTGTTGAAGAACCAACTTGATCAACAACTCTTGTTGTTTTATCAGTAGTTTTTAGAAATCTCACTTAATACTAGTTTGCTGCGAGGTTGATGATTTCTTACATGATCTTCCTCTAAGAATGTAGTGTTTGTTGATACAAACACTCTATTTTTTTTAGGGTCATAAAATAAACCACCTTTCTTCTCTTTGGTGTATCCTACGAATAGACATAATTTTGAACGACATTCTAATTTCTTAGGGTTTTGCAACAACACATGTCCTGGACATCCTCAAATTCTGAAGTGACGTAAACTACCTTTTCGCCCTTTCCATAACTCATATGGTATTTTTGAAACACTCTTAGTAGGAACCATGTTCAAAATGTATGTAGCAGTCTCCACTGCATATCCCTAAAACGAATCGGGTAATTGAGCGAAACTCATCATAGACCGAACCATGTCTAACAAAGTTCTATTTCTCCTTTCTGATACACCATTTTGTTGAGGCATATTAGGGGCTGAGAGTTGAGACCTTATTCCATGTTCTATCATATAGCCTTGAAATCCTTTAAGTCCATGTACTCTTCTTCTCAATCTGATCGAAGTGTTTTAATAGTTTTACCTAATAGATTCTCAACCTCAGTCTTATACTCTCTGAATTTTTCAAGAGCTTCAAACTTGTGACGCATTAGGTAAAGATAGTCATACCTCGAATAATCATCAATAAAACTGATGAAATATTTATACCCTCCTCGTGTTTTGACATTCATTGGACCACAGAGATCTGTATGCACGAGTTCTAAGGTTTCTTTGGCTCTATAACCTTTTTCGGAAAACGATCGTTTAGTCATTTTACCCTCAAGACAATACTCACATGGAGGTAAAGAGTTGTCTTCTAACTCATTTAGAAGTTCTCTTTTAACCAATCTCTCAATTCTATTGAGATTAATGTGGCCTAGTCTTAAGTGCCAAAGATAGGTATTAGGAGAAATCTTTTGTCGTTTATTTTGAGTTTCAACTGTTTTAAACATCTCGGTATTTAAAATAGCTTTTGTTTCACTCGGTTTTAACATATATAAGTTGTTTTCTTGTTTTGCAAAACAAATATGAATACCTCTTTTGCAAATGAACAAGAGATAGATATTAGATTTGTTTTCATTTCAGGAACAAAAAGTATATTATCTAATATAACGAATCTATCTCCAAAAAATAACTTTAAATTTCTTACTGATCTTGCTGAGACAACCTCTCCTGTTCCAACCCTGAGTGTTATCTCGCCGTCCGCAAGCATTCTCCAGGAGCTAGTTTCCTGGTAAAAAGAACAAATATGATTAGTCGCCCCTGAATCTAGTATCCAAGTTGAGTTGTCATACTCTACTAAACATATTTCTACAATGAGTAAATCATATTTACCTTGTTGTGTCTTTTCGGCTTTCTTCTCAGTAAGGTATTTTGGGCAGTTTCTCTTCCAGTGCCCGTTTTCGTTGCAATGGAAACATTTTCCTTTAGCTGCTTTTTGAACCTTGTGTTTGCGGTTAGTAGGAATCTTATTTTTCTCTTTACCCTTCTTCTTCATCAAAACACTTTTAGAAGTTGAAGGTCTAGACTTATTTTTGGAGGATGATCCTCATAGTAATTTCTTGGAGATAACAACATTTGCTTCTCCTGTTTGTCTCTTGTTCGTTAAGAGGGATTGATAAGTTTGTAGCTCATTGAGAAGAGCAGTCAAGTTATATTCTATTTTGTTCATTACCACATTTGTGCGGAACTGGAAGAAGCTCTTCGGAAGAGACATCATGATAAAACTGACTTGACTCTTCTCATCAATGACAGCTTCATTTTCTTCTGCCACATTGAAATGGACCATCATGTCCAGGACAAGTTCTCTAACTGAGGTCCCTTCTTTCATACGACAGTTGTAAATGTATTTTATGGCTTCATGTCTAAGGGAGAAGATGGTTGTTCAAACATCCCTTTTAGAGATTCCATAATCTCTTTAGCAGTACTCATAACATCATGTTTCTTAGCCAAAACATCAGATATGCTGGCTAGAATGTACACTCGGGCTTTGTCATTTTCCTTTATCCATCTGTCATACGCATCTCGAACTGTTCGGTTTGCATTTGAGCTGGTGTTTGGAGGACATTCCTCAGTTAAAACAAACCTTAAATCATCAATAACCAGTATTGTGTTTAGGTTTGATTTCCAAGTTACGTAATTGTCGCCGTTTAATTTCTCTGAAGCGAGTTATTGTACTATTGAGTTTGTCATGCTGTGTGATACAAAGAAAATTCTATTAGTGATTTGACTTAATCCTGTTTAATCCAATCAATTTTAGCAAATGTAATAATGTACCAAAAAATTATTAATTTGCAACAATACTTTAGTGAGTTAGAGCAACTGCTACCGAGGGGCAGTCAATCACTCATTCACTAAACCAAGACATTTTTTACTTTAAACACTAATCCCATAATAACTCTTGTTCCTATAGTGTTTTTAGTTATCGCTATTTTGGTCAAGAATATACTAACTCTTAGTAATTCTTTGTAAGTGTGACCCGCCATTTTAAACCTCAGAGATCGGTCCCAACAACTCTATCGAATGAAAAAGCCAAAGTTGGAAACGGACCTAAGAAATCCTATCCATTTATGGAGTTTGCGTTGTTTCGACTCCCATGTTACGACCCTCTCTATGGATAGTTGCTCTAGGGAAACATGCAAATGGAACATGGGAATCTCACGGTGCAACCTAGTGGTAGAGACCATAGGAGGTGTTGACATACTTCCATCTCCCACTTACTATAAATACTTTCTTTATTCACCTTGTTATTGACTCATGCAAATACCTTCCGAATGGAGGACGCTTCCAAGGCGACGCAAGACCGAGCATGAATCTCACCGTGTGAATTTTTCAGAGAGTGTAAAAGGAAAACGATGTATCTCATATATCTTTTTCATCCCACTAAGTATTTTAGACAGTTGGGTATACTTATTACTTAAGTATATTCTGGCTAATTAAATATAACTTAAGTCTAGGTGATTTTTCTAAAACTTATATCACTTAAGCATGCTCATAAAACTGGGCTAACTAAGCTCAAGTATTGGTCCGATCTCCAGGTAGTAGGTGTTTCGTAAACCGTCAACTTAAGTACCTCCAGCCTTAGACAAGATCGTGCCAGGTGAGCTTTCTTGTAACCGCAATTTTGTAAGAAATCAACCTATTTTAACTATAAAAATTGATCGTGCTTGGTTCTTAACCCTAAGTGATCATGCACTTATCTTTATTATAGATTTTAACGTCTATCTCGTTTTATGACGTTGAAAATAACCTATAACATGCGGAAGCAATTTAGATCTTAGGCACTTTTAGAACATCAATTATAGTAAATAACTAGCATGTTCATAAGTATTAAAACTTAATGAGTTTGAATACTAACCTTTTGTAGTTCAAATTATTTTTCCTCACGAACCAGTTTTGAACCACCACTAGTGTCTTCTCCACTATCCTCCTGCCTTAGAACGAGATTGTGGAATCCGGTGTGTGACTAAACTTGGGAGGGATTTTGTATATATGAAGAGAGTGTTTGTGAGAGGTTTTTCTCAAGGTTTTTCACCAACAAGAAGACTTTTCATGTATTATGGTCACTCTATTTATAGAGTCATATTTGCATGTTCATGCAAATTTGAGATCACCAAATTTTGACACTCAAAATTCCACTCAAATGTTTGGGATTATGTGGCAAGCATGCATGCTTGAGTTAACCAAATTTTGACACTCAAAATTCCACTCAAATTTGTGGGGTTTATTTGGCAAGCATGCAAGTTTGGTTAAACCAAATTTTAACACCTCAAAATTTCACTAATATGGATTTTTCCATTAAATGAAGTCAACATGTTGACTTTCTACATTTTGATTCAACAATCAATTTGAATTATTAATTTTAAATTAAAGTAATATTAAATAATTAATTAAACTATTTAATTAATATTTAATATTAATTCAAATGACAATCCCAATTAATTCCGACACATATTTGATTAAGATATTAAATCTTATTTAAATATCTCAGATTCTCTCTTTTTGTTTAATTCGTAAATAAAAAAAAATGCGTTAAATATCGTATATATGTAGCGCATTCTCCCTAATTTGAATTCGAACACTTCGAACTCACTCGTCACACTGTTCTATTTTTTAGTCCGAAATGAGCTAGTAGAGTGACCTAATGGACCAATAGATCCTGGGCTCCAATGATCCAAGATTAACCGATTAAACTCATTAACCTTGTTAATCAACATTCGTTAACTACTAGGACATTCCACTATAGCCTAGTAGTTGCACTCCCCTCACTATAGATATATTTCTATCCATTTGATATAACCATGATTAGTAAGTCGATCCTTCATAGGTTGTTCGTAACTAGAGGTGGGTCAATTTACCGTTTTACCCCTGAAGTTACTTCTTGTTTCTTATGTCTCACTGATCCTTTAATGAACAATTGGTTTGTGGTCCAACCAGTAAACTGGATCCCTCTCAGGCCAATGAGAGGGTGGGGCCCCTTGTTCAAGACCTGGAGTCAGTACTTAACGGAACTACCTCTCTTCTATCCTTAAAAGTGGGTAGGAGTGAATTCCATCTTGCACCCCACGTCCCCAGCCATTTACCTAGTCTTACCCCTGAAATGGGAGGCCTATTGAGTTGGCGAACTTGAGCCACATTCACCCATGCAAATCTAAGGATAATTCCAAATAAACAGGAGTACATGGTTAGCTCAGGATTAAGATCGAGTTACCTAGGTCATCGAATGAAAAGAAAATCAGTCTCAACAGTAAACGACATTATAAAGTGAGAGTTGTTTTCTTCATGGTCCAAACTTATGCAATACTCATTGCATAGGACTCCCCCACTCACATGTCTCCACATGTACAATTTTAGTTGTTTATATCATATACAAAAGTGGGCCGCATCCATAGTGTTCCCAGAATAAGGTACTCAGCCTTATCCTTATAATATAGATCATTTTGACTATATACTTGAACTTGATCAACTCTTATGTCTCTATATATAGTTCAAGTAATCATACTATAGCCAGAGTATTCTTAGTTTATTGGATTTAGATTAATGATCGTTAAGTTCACTTTATTCAATAACAAACTTCAATGAATAAACAACAATAATAACTTTATTGAAAATAGAATATGTTTTTGTTTACAAACTATGAGTTTTAGGACATAAAAATCAATAGTTATAAGCCTAATGCTTTAATGAGTGAAGAAAGGTCTATAATTTTTATGGAGTTATTAGAGTCCATTTTAGGTTGTAATTGATCGAAAATGGAAGAGATAGCAAGTTGAACCGAAGAAGAAGATGGAAGAGGCAGTTCGGGTGTTTTTTCTGCCTTTGGAATCCAGTTCAACGTTTTTAAGGGTTGGTTCGCCCAGTTCGTGATCCTCGGGAGCGGTTCAAGTTGTTTTTAATTATTAATGTAATAATTTAGTTAATTGCTTGTTTAAAATGTCAAAACCAATCCACTTTAGCGTGTTTAATTAATTATGCATTATGAATGTATGTTTTAATTAAATAGAAAATGTATATGCATAAAGTATGTCATGTAGATTTAAAATCCCACCCTAGGCTAAGCATGTTTCATGCATTCCAAGTATGTTATAAGTGTTATAATGTACTTGAGCCTAGTTAGCCTAGTTTTATGAGCATGCGTGAGTGATGTAAGGATTTTTTTTTTAAAATGAAAAATCGCCTAGACATCAAAGGTAAAAATCCAGTATAAATCTTATACTTGGAAAAATCACCTAAACTTAGGTTATATTTAATTAGCCGGAATATACCTAAGTAATAAATATATCCAACCATCTAAAATACTTAGTGGGAGGAAAAAGGTATATGAGATACATCGTTTTCTTTTTACGCTCTCTGGAAAATTTACACCATGAGATTCATGCTCGACCTCGTGTCGCCCTAGGAGCAACCTCCATTTGGAATGTATTTGCATGAGTCAATAACTAGGTGAATAAAGAAAGTAAGTGGGAGAATGAAGTATATGAACACATCCTATGGTCTCTACCACTAGGTTGCACTGTGAGGTTCTCATGTTCCGTCTGCATGTTACCCTAGAGCAACTACCCATTCGGAGGGTTGTAGCATGGGAGTCGGAATAACGCAAACTCCAAAAATGGATAGGATTTCTTAGGTCCATTCCCAACTTTGACTTTTTCATTCGATAGCATTGTTGGGGTCGATCTCTGAGGTCTGGAAATGGCGGGTCACACTTACGAAGAATTACTAAGAGTTAGTATATTCTTGACCAAAGTGGCGATAACTAAAACACTATAGGAATAAGAGTTATTCTGGGATTAGTGTTTAAGACAAGAATGTCTTGGTTTAGTGAAGGAGTGATTTACTGCCCCTCGGTAGCAATTGCTCTAACTCACTAAAGTATCGTTGCAAATTAATAATTTTTGGGTACGTTATTCATTTGCTAAACCTGATTGGATTAAAAAGAATTAAGTCAATTCACTAATAGAATTTGCTTTAATTCTCAGCATGTCAAGCTCAATAGTACAATTACTCGCTTCTGAGAAATTAAACGACGACAATTACGCAACAAGGAAATCAAACCTAAACACAATACTTGCAAATGATGATTTGAGGTTTGTTTTAACTGAGGAATGTCCCCTAAACCCCGGCTCAAATACAAACCGAATAGTTTGGGATGCATATGACAAAAAGGGTAAGGGAAAGATAAGATTCTCACTAACCGCAAACGCAAGGTTCAAAATGTAGATAATGAAAAATGTTTCCATTGCAATGAAAACGAGCACAGGAAAAGTGACCTCCAAAATACCTTGCAGAGAAGAAAGCCGAAAAGGCACAACAAGGTAAGTATGATTTACTAGTTGTAGAAATATGTTTAGTAGAGTATGACCACTCAACCTGGATATACTGGATTCAAGGGCCACTAATCATATTTGTTCTTTTTTTCAGGAAACTAGTTCCTGGAGAATGCTTGTGGAAGACGAGATAACACTCAGGGTTGGAACAGGTGAAGTTGTCTCAGCAAGATTAGTAGGAAATTTAAAGTTGTTTATCGAAAATAGATTCATTATATTAGATAATGTACTTTTTGTTCATAGAATGAAAAGAAATCTAATATCTATCTCTTGTTTATTAGAACAATTGTATAAAGTATCTTTTGAAATTAATGAAGTGTTTATTTTCAAAAAGGTATTCATATTTGTTCTGCAAAACTAGAAAACAACTTATATATGTTAAAACCGAGGAAAACAAATGCTATTTTAAATACCGAGATGTTTAAAACAGCTAAAATTCAATGAACCATGAAAGAAGCAATTGAGTTGGCAAAGAACCCAATGAACCATGAAAGAAGCAAACACATTGACGTTCGTTTTCACTTTATCTGAGATCATGTGAAGGAAGGAAGTGTGGAATTTCTGCATGTGGCAAGTCAGGATCAAGTTGCGGACATCTTTACAAAACCGCTACCGAAAGTACTTTTTGAAAAATACAAGAAGATGAATTGCATGACAGATGGCAGGAGCATTTAAGTTGATGGGGGAGCTTTATTGAATAAACGTTAAATGTTATTTGTTAGTTAATTTTAGTGGGTTTTAAATTCAAAAGTCAGTCGTAAACAGAAAGGCAAAGTCTTGAAAATGAAAGGCCAAAATTTATTTTAGGAGATAGTGGGTTTTATGGGTCAGGAAATAGTGGCATTCTGATAGCCATAGCTTATAAATACATAGTATTTCTATTGTGAAGAGCAGAGAAAAAAAGAAAAGAAACAAAGAAGTAATAGAAGAAGGTTTTTTCAAATAAACAGAGTGTTCTTTGTCTCTTTCTTTCGTTAGTGTGCAAGATTTATTTAGCTTTTACACGTTTTTACTCAGTTGATTGAATATTTTGTTTTGACCATTTGACAAACACTTGAAATGGATTACCATTTTGTAGGTGGCCATTTGAAGGGAAGTGGCACAGATTTAGTTGGTCCCTTTGGGGCCATTTTTAACGGTACTTTTTTCATCAAAGTCAGATTCCAAGTTTTCTTTTCTGTGTTATTTTTACGCTTTTTGTTTTCATTTTATTCCAACAAATGTCCTTTGTTCCGTCAACGATTTTCTCTCACCAATTGTCAAAAGACTGATGGTGTTATATAACACGCGCCGAAGCAATTTGTATCTTAGGCACTCTAAGTACATTAATTATAGTAAATTAGCTAGCATGTTCAAAAGCATTAAAACTCAATGAGTTTGAATACTACCCTTTTGTAGTTCAAATTTCTTTTACCTCACGAACCGGTTTCGAACCACCATAGTGTCTTCCCTACTATTCTCTGGCCTTAGAACGGGATTGTGGAATCCGGTGAGTGACTAAACTTGATAGGAATTTAGTATATGTAAAGAGAGTTTTGAGAGATTTTCTCAAAGTTTTTCAAGCTCACTTTTCATGTACCTTGATCAGTCTATTTATAGATTCAAATTTGCATGTTCATGCAAATTTGAGATTACCAAATTTTGACAATTAAATTTTCACTCAAATTTGTGGGATTATGTGACAAGCATGCAAGTTTGAGTTAACCAAATTTTGACACTCAAACTTCCACTCAAATTTGTGAGGTTTATTTGGCAAAGATGCATGTTTGGTTAAACCAAATGTTCGACACTCAAAATTCCATTAAAATTTGTGGGATTAGATGTCAAACATGCAAATTTGGTTAAACCATATATTGATATTCAATATTTCACTAACTCAATCATGGATTTTTCCATTAGATGAAGTCAACATTTTGACTTTTTTTATTTTAATTCAACAATTAATTTCAAATCAAAATAATATTAAATGATTAGTTAAACAATTTAATTAATATTTAACATTAAATAAAATGTCATTCCCAATCAATTTCGGCACATATTGATTATGAATCCCTATTCATAATTAAAATATTTAAATCTTATTTAAATATCTCCAATTCTCTCTTTTTGTTTATTTCATAATTAAAACAAAATGCGGTTAAATATATCGTATATATTTAGCGTATATTTCCTAATTTGAATTCGAACACTTCGAACTCACTCGTCACACTACTCTAAGGTTTAGTCCGATATGAGCTAGTAGGCAGACCTAATGAACCTACAGATCATGGGCTCCAACGATTCGAGATTAACCGACTAAACTCATTAACCTTGTTAACCAACATTCGTTAACTACTAGGACACTCCACTATAGACTAGTAGTTGCACTCCCCTCACTATAGATATATTTCTGTCCATTTGATGTAACCATGATTAGTAAGTCGATCCTTCATAGGTTGTTCGTAACTATAGTTGGGTCAATTTACCGTTTTACCCCTAAAGTTACTTCTTGTTCCTTAAGTCACACTGATACTCTAATGAACAATTGGTTTGTGGTCCAACTACCAAACCGAATCCCTCTCGGGCCAATGAGAGGGTGGGGCCCCTTGTTCAATACTTGGAGTCAGTACTTAAGGGAACAACCTATCTACTATCTTAAAAGTGGGTTCCATCTTACACTCTATGTCCCCAGCTATTCACCCAGTCTTACCCCTGAAATGGGAGACTTATTGAGTCGGCGAACTCGAGCCACTCTCACCTCATGCAAATCTAAGGATAATTCTAAATAAACAGGAGTTCATAGTTAGCTCAGGATTAAGATCGAGTTACCTAGGTCATCGAATGAAAAAATCAGTCTCAACAGTAAACGACATTATGAAGTGAGAGTGGTTTTCTTTATGGTTCGATCTTATGCAATACTCATTTCATAGGACGCCCCCTCTCACATGTCTCCACACGTACAATTTAGTGATCACATTGTTTATATCATATACAAAAGTGGGCCGCATCCATAGTGTCCCCAGAATAAGATACTCAACGTTATCCCTGTACTATAGATCATTTTGACTATATACTTGAACTTGATCCACTCTAATATCTCTACATATAGTTCAAGTAATCATACTATAGCCAGAGTATTCTTAGTTTATTGGATTTAGATGAATGATCGTAACATTCACTTTATTCAATAACAATCTTTACTGAATAAACATCAATAATAACTTTATTGAAAACAAAATATGTTTTTGTTTACAAATGGTGAGTTTTAGGACATAAAACCCACCAAAGACAACAACTGGTATCATAGCCAAGTTTAATCCACCGATGGTATATCATTGCAGAGGAGTCAACTTTATCAAAACTAAGTTGATTAGCTCAATTGGTCAGCCATGTCTGTGTTCTCAGAGCTCGATTTGAGGATTCCACCACATGGATGTGAAATCAGCGTTCCTCAACGGACCAGAGGCTGGGGTGTGAGAAACCCGCATTCCTCAACGGACTAGAGGTTGGGGCATGAGTAGGTTTATGGAAGCACCTAGACCAGAGGCTGGGGCGTGAGTAGGTTTATGGTAGCACCTAGGGAGGATTTACTTCCTCTCAGGCGGCGTGATCTACTAGCAATCAACTAAACAAAAGGGAGTTGTTTTATCTTCTTGCGAAGCAGAATACATCGTCGCTTTGATGGCGGCAACACAGGAGATCTGGATTGCGCGACTGATGGAAGAACTTATTGGAAGAGAAGGCGATCCACCAATGTTATACGTGGATAACAAAGCTACGATCTCCTGATAAAAACTATAGTTTTGCACGATCGAAGCAAGCACATAGAAATCAGATTCCATTACATCCGAGAATAAATCAGATTCCACTACATCCAGGAATGTGCAAGAGGCTCATCAAGATAGATATACCACAGATTTTAGGAGGAGATTGTTAGGTAAAATACTATAATATTTACCTTATTTAGTTATTCATGTCTTTCCTTAAAATAAGTTGTTTGAATATTGTTTTTAGGCCATGTGAATTTATGCATGGGAGAGCATATTTTTAGCCGGCCGCCAACTTTAAGCGCAAAAGATTGGTGGGCACTTCTGCCATTATTAGAATGATAAATAAAAGCACGGTGTTGTTCCAGCAAAGTCAAATACAAAATCTCCCTATTCTTTCTTCTGTTATTTTCTCGTGCTTTTCTGTTTTTTCTTCTCCCAATAAATTCTTCACCAGTTTTGTTTCGCCAAGATTTCCTCACCACACTTAGTGAGAGACAACATCAAAGATGTCGGAATGTCCTCTGAAATCTACTTCCCGAACCTTTCGTCGACGCTGGCTTACAAAAATCTACGGAAACTGAAATACTTAAGCAAATTTCATCCATCGACGGAATCGTCGGACCAGAGCCGTTTCTATTCCATTTTGATCGGCTCGGAGTTCAAGTTCCGACCATCATGATCTTACTGTGGATAGAGAAGGGCACTGGTATAAATTCTTTATTGGTTCCTTTTATAATTTTTTGTTCACAATTTAGAAATTCTGTTTCACAGTATGTTTGAGATTTAAATCACATTCATATATATAGTAACATGTGACTTGAGTATACGAATGTCTTGCCTTAACTTGAAAAATGTAGTAGCACATGGCTTGAGTATTTAAAGAAATACTTAGTAAGTGACCCAACTATTGGGGTTAAATGCAAGAATATGCGAATGCAAGGACGGGACCTATCCTTTCAATCTGTTTTCCTATGGTACTGTCCTACATGTACCATATACTCTACACACAGCCCATACGTGCAGGTATGGGCTCACCAGTCAATTCGCACACCGTTGGGCCACCTTACTTGTCAGGAAAGCATACATTGGGATGCTCCCTAGGCCGAACACCCATTAGAACTAGTAACCGTCACGACAACGCTATTCAAAACATAACGATCGTTGTCCTACCATGTACGCGTCCGTACCGTTGTGATGGAATAGGGGAATCCCTCTAAATGCATGAGCACACATAATGCATGAGGTCCCCAACATTTCTACTTTTACCATTAATGAATGTAACCCCGCTATCATCTTTCATGCTTAACATGTCATTTCTCAATTTTCAGTCTACGTATCATGCATAATCCTAACGAGGTTACATTTCATTTCATTTATCGTGATATCATGTCATTCATAACACGCTGTATACATACAATTTAGAAAACATAACATAACACTCCATGCTTTTAACATGTGGTTTCTTAACGTGCAATTCTTATAACAATTACCTCAATGATCACACAAAACAATCTAAAAATAACATATCACATCACAATATATTGTATCATAAACATGTCATATCGTATACACTTCTTGGTCATATCGTTCCCTAAGTTATCATAGCCTTAACGTTCTTATACCTATCACAGTCATATTGTTACGTGAACGTACCTTAGTCATATCATCACAGGAACGTATCCTAACGCTATCATTCTATCAATCTNATTTTCTCAAAGTTTTTCAAGCTCACTTTTCATGTACCTTGATCACTCTATTTATAGATTCAAATTTGCATGTTCATGCAAATTTGAGATTACCAAATTTTGACAATTAAATTTTCACTCAAATTTGTGGGATTATGTGACAAGCATGCAAGTTTGAGTTAACCAAAATTTTTTTTTTTTTTTTTTGCATCCTTCTCGTATCTTATCTCAAACATATCATTGAACACATCATACCACAATTATTATCATACAATTCACATATTATAACATAACATAAACATAATATAAGCGTACCAATTCACTGATAATTCACACATATCAGTATATATGACACGTGTCGAACCAGGCACGAGTCAACATCAAATATTACCATGCCGATAGTAAAGCTACTTACCTAATTAGCTTAATTCGTTGTCACAAATATATCCTTAATGAAAGTTCGATTCTGTTCTTCGAAATCCGAGTAACTCTGTATTTACTTTTCTCTCTATATTAAGTTTGTGGTTTTTACAATAACTAATAATGAGTTCTAAAAGTATATTTTTTTATTTTAAAAAAATCAGTTATCAAACATGGTTCTATTTTATTTCGAACAATAAATAAGAACGGGTTACCAAATAAGTCCATAATTGCCCTCCTTTGTGACAAGAATACAAAACACCAAAACCTACCCTTGTCATCAGCTTTAAAGTTAAATAACATTACACTCAAGAATATGCGTTACAGTTATCGACGGATGATTAACGATCGCTCTTATGGATTGTTTTTGTAAATAACTAAAATACTAATAACAATAAATAAAACCATCGATAAGTAAGCACACAATATTGGTCACCTACTCCAATGCAACAGATCATGGGAGCCGTTAACAATTAAAACTAATTTTGCAAGTATAAAAGAAACAAACCAAGCATAAATCTTTTTAAGGATTTCTTATGAGTCCTTGGTACTCGAAGAAGTATGAAACTAGTGAATCTATTCCATGAAAAAATTGAAAAATGGAGATTCTTAATTATTCGTAATTAATGATTTCTTAATTGATTTTATAGAAATTCAAAAATCTCTCTCTCGATCTCGATATAGATATTATATAGAAAATATCTATATATAGAGAAATAAATATTGCACTCATAGAAAAAAAATGTTATATGACCCAATATATACAATAAAATATGGGATTAAATAAATAGAAGTATTCCCAATACCTTTTCAAAAACTACCCATGCCATAAGAGTATAGATTACTATGGACCAACTAAACCAATGACTATACATGATTCCATAAAAGAATCAATTACATATCAGTTGCACGAAATTATTGAAATAAATAAATGTTCTTGACATGTTGTTTGTTTCCGAATTTAATTTATAGTCACCCAATCAAAATAATTTATTTTATAAGCTTATTCAAAGCGACATGATTTGTGTCACGCCTTACATCGGTTGCATCATAACATTTGTTTATTATGACTCTAAAGTGGTTTGATGGGCGACACTCACATGTTTCTTCTTGTATGTCGTGTAGGTCAGAACCTACTCTCTTAGCTATGACATTCTGTCTGTGAGATCTCACATCGGTTGGAGAGGGAACGAATTATAAAAGGGTAGAAATTTCTCCCTAGTAGACCCGTTTTAAAACCCAAAGAAGATAATATCTACTGAAAAATTTTACCTTTTAATCAAAAGTACATACTTTTTAACAATTGACTTACATTATATTAAGTTATACTACTTATGTAAATACCTTTCTAATACAATATCAAAAAAAAAAAAAAAACCAATTAATTTCAACATCATCATAATTTAACCAATTGATCGTAGGATTATGTACAAAATTTCGATGGATAAATCTAATTTGAGGAGTCGAGTGATGAGATATAATGACCAGATCAAAGCACGGTTGGACTAGGCCATGAGAAATTTATTTCTAGTATAATATCAACAAAAAATCAATTAATTTCAATCTCATCGTAATTTAAATGGTCATGAAATAATACTATTGACAATATCACAAGTTTAAATTGCTCTATACAATAATCAATAATGAGTTGGAAAAGTATATTTTTTAATTAAAAAATCCGTTATCAAACATGGTTCTATTTTATTTTGAACAATAAATAAGAATGAGTTACCAAACAGATCCATAATTGCCCTTCTTTGTGACAAGAATACAAAACTAAAATACTCAAGAATATGCGTTACAATTATCGACAGATGATTAACGATCGCTCTTATGGGTTGTTTTTGTAAATAACTAAAATACTAATAACAATAAATAAGTTCCATGGAAGAGCCCAGAGAATTTTATTCAATAGTATTCGTATGTTCCAGGGAATTGATTAACAGGGGGAATAGTAAGAGGCTGGAGGAATTGGTCGACTCATCAGGCCCATGACCTGAAGACTGCAGGTTCAAATCCTGTCCCCAATCGATAAGTAAGCACGCAATAAGTAAACAAGCTGACACCGTCGGCCAGCTACGAGTTCAGCTTTCGTCCAAATTTATGGCAATCAACATTGTTTACTATTCCTTCCAATGGCCTGACTCATTTCATTACTTCGATATCTACATAGATAAGAGAGATAGAAACAATTGCATAAATACTCTATGTTCGTGGTATGTGAGGGAGCAAAATATCTGCCTGTTCAACTATAAAACGAAGAATTATCAAATTTGCTATGAGTGGTTAGGTAAATGAATTATCAAATTTTCTATGGGTGGTTGGGTAAATGATCAATATATTCATAAACTGAAAATTGAATTTTAATATTGAAATAAATAAATGTTCTTGACATGTTGTTTGTTTCCGTATTTTGTTTTTCTTTTTTTGAAGCTTGATATGATAAATGAATTATAAAGGCTACCGACAAAAGTTATGATATTAAGAATTGTTAACTTATTTTGGTCGTGATTGACAATCAAAACAACTGCATGAGATGCAATATGGCATTCAAAAGATTTTAGGCCTAGAGTATAGGTAAAGTCGAGCCTTCGGACTTGGCTGAGAGTAGAGGCAAGTCGGTTAATATTGCTATCAAGTGAACGTATACTCATACTGGATACATGTATCATTGAATAAAGCTTAGTTTCGCATAAGTTATGTTCGGTTAAAGAAGAAGAACCTTGCCTAAAGTTTAATGAAGTCGCATAGTCAAGTAAAAAAGGTTTTTCATTTCTTTATTTTTTTCAACTTTGGGAGAAATTAATAGAAAACGTTCGGATTATTTAAAGAAAGGATAATACAAAGATGTGATATAAAAGACACCTTACAATGTGTCAATAATATAAACATTTTTATTAAGAAAGGACATATTAGAGGAGAGAAATACCAACACACCATATTAAGCCATTTTGCAATCTATCATACATGAAAAAATAACAATTTTTGGTGTTGCATGAAAAATATTATCAGAAAATAGTGGACCTCATATATTCATGATACGTAAATGTACGACTTAGGGACTAGTAAAGTGTTAACAAATTTATCTTAGGATCATGTACAAAATTCTGATGGATAAATATGATTTGAGGAGTTAGAGTGATGAGATGTGACGACAAGATAAAAGACTAGTTGAACTAGGCCATGAGAAGCTATGAGAATTAGACTATTTGAAGGACACTTACACAACCTTAACATAAAATTAATTTTCATCTTATACTTTTTACAGATCGGGTGTCGTTGAACACTAAAACTAATTTTGCAAGTATAAAAGTGAAACAACAAGTATTCGAATATTTACAAAATGAATTCATTTTCAACACTTGCATTGTCCCTTCTAATATCATTCTTCTTTGCTACACTATTTAATACCATCAATGGATCAATCTTCAAGACCCACATTGTATGATATTTTCTACATATGGCTGCCTAAATCAATATAAGGTATCGATATATCCATGAATTGGAAGGTTCGGTCATGATATTAAAATAAATGTGTATTTTATTTATGCTAAGTCTTTAAAAAAGAAGATAGGATGATAAAATAGTTTTTAAAAAAGAGAAAAGCTACCATACGAAATTAACTTTTTCTTTTATATAGTTTTAAACTTTAAACAATTCATTACCTTTTAATCTTAGGTTACTACTTGTCTTTGTTATTTAGACAAAAATGGGTTAAATTTCAACGCAGGGGCAATCTCGACTAATATCATTATTTTTTTCTAATCTATTTACTATTGAAGGATGAATTTAATTTATTGTCACCCGATCAAAATAATTTATTTTATAAGCTTGTTCAAATCGACATGATTAATGTCACGTCTTATATTTGTCGCGTCATGACATTTGTTTATTACGACTCTAAAGTGGTTCGATGGGTGACACTCACATGTTGTCTTCGTGTATGTCGTGTAGGTCAGAACCTACTCTCTAAGCTGTAACATTCTCTCAGGGAGATCTCACATCGGTTGGAGAGGGGAACGAATTATAAAAGGGTAGAAATTTTTCCATAGTAGACCAGTTTTAAAACCTAAAGAAGACAATATCTATTGAAAAATTTTACCTTTTAATCAAAAGTACATACACTTTTAACAATTGACTTACATCATATTAAGTTATACTACTTATGCAAATACCTTTCTAATACAATATAAAAAAAAAAAAAAAAATCAATTAATTTCAACATCATCATAATTTAAATAGTCATGAAATTGTACTATCGGCGATATCAGAGGTTCAAATTTCTCTATACTACACGTACTCGAACTCATTGTTATTTCATATCAAGGGGATAGCACCTTTTCTTGATGAAGCATACGTGACAAAAGGGGAAGGATAAGATAATTGTGTAATTATTTCATGGCTTGTTGCAGCAACAAAGCATGAGTGGAGAAGAAAATATTCGTCTGTTTTACCCAGCTCATCTGCAGAACTCATCACAAACTTGAACATCGTCACAGTTCATTAGACAAACAAGTTCACTCATTGGTGCATGTAACCCAACATTTCAATCATATATTTAGTCGAGTAAAAAAGACTGTACTACAAAAAATTATTATCAAACGAGAGAATGATATATTGAATCGAGAGAAGCGACGAGCAAGATAGTAAGGACCAAGAGAATGAAATGTCATAGCTGAGGAAGAAACATGACAATTTTTTTTTTTTTGCTGACGTGGGTTTGAAATGGTATATATGCCTAACATACTTTTACATTTTTAATTCAAAAGTTTATAGAACAATAACCAATAATGTTTGAGTTCCAAGCCTATAGTTTTTTATTAAAAAAAAATGATTATCAAATATGGTTCTATTTTTATTTTCAACAATAAATAAGAGCGCATTACCAAACAAGTCCATAATTACACTCTTTATGACAAGAATACAAAATATCGAAACCCTCCCTTGTTCATCAGCTTTTAAGTTAAAGGACCGTAACATTACACTCAAGAATATGGGTTCCATTTATCGACGGATGGTTACCGATCGCTCTTAGGAGTTGTTTTTGTAAATAACAAAAATACTAATAATAATAAATAAATAAGCACGTAATATTTGGTCAACCATCTTAATATAACATATGGATCCAAAGAACAGATGAATCCAAGATGGTTAACAACTAAAACTAATCTTGCAAGTATAAAAGTGAAACGAACCAAGGACAAGTATTCTCATATTTACAAAATGAATTCATTTTCAACCCTTGCGTTCTCTCTCCTAATGTTGTTGTTCTTCACTACCCTATTTACTACCGTATCCACTTGGTAAATTGACTTTTTAATCAAAAGTACCTACTTTATAATAATTCAGCCATGTTATATTAAAATATACAACCTGTGCAAATTCTTTTCTAGTATTAGATCAACAAAACAAATTAATTTCAACCTGATCATAATTTAAATGGTCATGAGATTGTACTCTCGATGATATCAGAGGTTCAAATCGCTCTATACTACACGTTCTTGAACTCATTTTTATTCCATATTAATGTGATAGCAGCTCTGTTACAAAGACTCGATGGAGCTTAGAAGCAAAAGAGTAATAAACTAGTTTACATACAAAAATGTCATGAAGTCTAATGCCTCCAAACTGCAAACTCCTTGGGAAGGAGGTCATCTCGTAAGTGCAAATATAAACCATCATCAAGCAATTATTTAGTGTATTCTAAGATGTCGAACGTATAGTACTTGTATACAATTAGATACGATGATTTTGGAAAAAATTTATCAAATTGCAACAAAAATAGCCATAGAATTATTTCTAGGGTTTCTTCTTCCTTACGACCATACTTATCAAAATCGAAGGTTGTTATCCTTCCATAGGTGTTTATGGATGAGTTGGTTCTGAAATTCAGGCGAACTCGACTTTCAAGCTCTAACTTCAAATCTGGTGGATGTGAAATGAACTCAATTTATTTTGACCCATTCTAAACAAACGAGCTTTCACATTTTGGGTCAAAATATTATTTAGATACATAACCCTTTGTAGATAAGGTATGAGCTACCCTACACGTAATTTAAAAGATACAGTATGAATTAAGATAACAAAATTCGAATGTTCGATTTCTTACTCCTGAAATGTTGAACTAAAATAATCAAAATTTAGAGGCCTATTAGATATTATGTCAGAGTATAAACGTATAATTTAAATGTCCAATAAGCTTTTAATCTAACATGATCTTACACGCTCTTTATATGGTATGTTCTTACTACATCTCCCTTGTATAGCATTTAAATGTTCAATAAGAAATATTGTTAATTTTATTTTAATTTATACATTTTTTTAATATGATCAGTATTAGAAAATTAAAATTTTTTGGTAAAAATTTATTTGAAAAAAAACAATTCCTTGTCTCCAATGTGATCTCCATCCACTTGTACCTTCCATTACACTATTTATAGACTATAAAAGTGAAACAAACCAAGCACAGATGTGTTCATGCCTATATTTTTTTTCTACCATTTCAACAAAATAGGTTTATTTTCAACACTTGGGCTTTCTCTCTGAATTTCATTGTTCTTCGATTACCAATTCACTATCATCGAATGATCGATCATCCAAAACCCAAAAATTATCGTCAAGATAACAAATGCTCTAAAAGCTAAGAATCAGCTCAATTTACACCGTGGGCCAGCTACGACTTCAGCTTTCGTCCAAATTTATGGTTCTCAACATTGTTTTACTGTTTCTTCCAATGGCCTGGCTCATTTCATTACTTCAATATGTACGTAAATAAGAGAGATAGAAAGAATTGCAAAAGTACTATATGTTCGTGGTATTTGAGTGAGCAAAATGTTTGTATGTTCAACTATAAAATCAATAAATATGATATTTGGTAAGAGTGGTCGGGTAAAAAATCAATATATTCATAAATTGGAAGGTTGGATTTTAATATTGAAATAAATTAATGTTTTTTGATATGTTTGTCGTGTGTGTATCTTTTTTTCTTCTTCTTTTTAATAAAGCTTGATATGATTAGTATAAGTGAATATAAACGCTATCAACATAAATTATGATATTAAGAATTGTCAACTTATTTTGGTCATGATTGGTAATCAAAACAACTATACGAGATGCGACATTGCTTTCGAAGACTTTTGGCCTAGAATAAAGGTAAGGTCGAGCATTAGGACTTAGCCTAGAGTAGAGGCAAGTATGATTGAATAGAATTTAGTCACTGCATAAGTTATGTTGGGTTAACGAAGAATAACCCTATCACAGGTTTAATAAAGCCACAATGTCCAACGTACCACTTATTTTTCGTAACTTGAAGAGAAATTATTTGAAAACATTCGGTTTATTTAAGGAAAGGATAATACAAAGATATGATATAAATGATATTTTACAATGTGTCATATCAGGCAATAATATAAACATTTTCAATTAATAAATGGCATATCAGAGGAGGGAAATACGAACATACCATGTAGACTATACGTTACCCTCTTTTATGACAAGAATACAAAATATCAAAACTCACCCTTGTTCATCAACTTTAAAGTTAAAGGACCATAACATTACACTCAATAATATGTGTTACAGTTAACGATGACTCTTATGAGTTGTTTTTGTAAATCACAAAAATACTAATAACAATAAATAAAACAATCGATAAGTAAGCACGTAATATTGGGTCACCCATCCTAATATAACAGATCGATCGGAGCGGTACACAATTAAAACTAATTTTGCAAGTATAAAAGTGAAACAAACCCGGCACAAGCATTATCATATTTTCAAAATGAATTCATTTTCAACACTTGCCTTGTCTCTCTTAATGTCGTTGTTCTTCACTACACTATTTACAACCATTGACGGATCAATCTTCAAAGACCCTCCGATTACCGTCAATATAACAAATGTTCTAGAAAGTCACAATCAACTCACTGTTCACTGCAAATCTTGCGATGATGACTTGGGAATCCACCAGCTCCCGTTTTTGGGCGGCTACGCCTTCACCTTTCGACCAAACTTTTGGGGGTCAACACAGGTTTACTGTACCTTTCAATGGCCTGGGTTTTCGCAGTACTTTGATATCTACAAGGATAGCAGAGATAGAATCAAATGCAACAAAACTCTGTGTTTGTGGATTGTTGGAAAACAAGGTATCTGTATGTTTGACTATAAAACCAAATTGTACCATATTTGCCACGCTTGGGTGCCTAAATGAATGTAACTAATCAATATATCCATAACCTGGAAAGTTCAAATATAATATTATAGTAAATCATATTAATTTGCTGTTCTTGTGTGTGTTTTTTCTTTTTTTAAAACTTGATATGGGGTATTAGTTTTAATGAATTATAATATTAAAATTTGTTTAAGGTAATTGAACCTATACACTACTTATTTATTAATTTCTTCCACTTTGATCGAAATTATTTGAAGATGTCCCCGCAATGTGGTATAGATAGGATGAGTTTTTATTTTTTTTTTTTCCATCAGTTTTTTGGACCAAAAGGGGTTCGTTTACAATCTTGACGCAACCTGGTCGCGTTATTTTTATTTTCTTTTCTATTTACCATTGAAATATAAATTAAATTCATAGTCACCCAATAAAAATAATTTATCTTATAAGCTTGTTGGAATCAACATGATTAGCGTCACCGTCTTACATTGGTCGCGTCATGGTTTTTGTTTATTAGTCTCTCAAGTGGTCTGATGGGCGCCACTCGCATGTTGCCTTCTTGTCTATCGTGTAGGTCAAAACCTACTCTCTTAGATATGATATTTTCTATGAGAGATCTCACCTAGCGGTGAACAAAATATTTTTTACAAGGGTGTGAAAACCTCTTATACAAGCGTTTTAAAACCTTGAGAGAAAACCCCAAAGAAAACAATATCTACCTGGGAATTTGACATTTTAATCAAAAGTACATAATTTATAACAATTTAGCTATGTTATACTAAATTACAGTACTTATGCAAATTGTTTTCGGGTACAATATCAACAAAACTAATTAATTTCTATCCGGATCATAATCTAAATGTGAATGAGATTATACTCTCGACGATATTAGAGGTTCAAATCGCTCTATACTACACGTTCTTGAACTCATTTTTATTCCACATTAACGTGATAGCAACCCTGTTACAAAGGCTTGATGGAGCTTCCAAAAGCAAAAGGGTAATAAACTAGTTTACATACAAAAATGACGTGACGTCTAATGGCTCTAAACTGCAAACTCGTCGGGAAGGAGGTCAGCTCATAAGTGCAAGTGTACACCATTATCAAGCAATTGCTTAGAGTATTCTAAGATGTCGAACATATAGTACTTGTACACAATTAGATATCATTTTGGTAAAAAGCTTATCAAATTGCAACAAAAATAGTCATAGAATTATCTCTAGGGTTTCTTCTTCCCTACGACCATCCTAATCAAAATCGAAGGTTGTTCTCCTTTCATAGGTGTTTATGGATGAGTTGGTTGTTGAAATTCAGGCGCAGAGCTCGACTTTCAAGCTCTAACTTCAAATCTGGTGGATGTGAAATGAACTCAATTTGTTTTGACGCATACTAAACAAACGAGATGTCGTATTTTGGGTCAAAATATTATTTAGATACATAACCGTTCGTAGATAAGGTATGAGCTACACTAAGCGCAATTTATTAGATACGGTATGAATTAAGATCACAACGTTCGATAGTTAAATTTCTTACTCCTGAAATGTTGAACTAAAATAAAGAAAATTTAGAGACCTATTAGACATTCTACCAAGTTTATGGACAAGTAGATATAAAGTTGAAAGTTTGTGAGGGACTAAACGTATAATTTAGATAAATTTAAATGTCCAATAAGCTTTCTTTATACTACATCTCCCTTATATAACATTTCTTTTTTGAAGCTTGATATGATTAGCATAAATGAATTATAAACGCTACCGACGTAAGTTATGATATTAAGAATTGTAACTTATATTGGCTGTGATTGACAATAAAAACAACTATATGAGATGCAATATGGCATTCGAAGGATTTTGGGTCTAGAGTAAAAGTAAAGGCGAGCCTTAGGACTTGGCTGAGAGTAGAGGCAAGTCGGTTAGAATTTCTATCAAGTGAACATATACTCATTTTTGCTACATGTGTCATTGAACAAAGCTTAGTTTCTGCATAAGTTATGTTATGTTAGCGAAGAAGAACCATGCCTAACGTCTAATGAAGCCGCAAAGTCAAGTAAAAAATATTTTTTTTCATTTATTTATTGTTTCCAACTTTCAAAGAAATTAATAAAAAAAAAAATGTTCGGTTTATTTAAGGAAAGAATAATACAAAGATATGATATAAAAGACTACTATACGAGATGCGGCATTGCTTTCCAAGAATTTTGGCCTAGAATAAAGGTAAGGTCGAGCCTTAGGACTTAGCCTAGAGTAGAGGCAAGTATGATTGAATAGAATTTAGTCACTGCATAAGTTATGTTGGGTTAACGAAGAATAACCTTGTCAAAGGTCTAAAAAAGCCACAATAAACAACGTACCATTTATTTTTCCTAACTTGGAGAGAAACTATTTGAAAACGTTCGGTTTATTTAAGGAAAGGATAATACAAAGATATGATATAAATGATATTTTACAATGTGTCATATCAGGCAATAATATAAACATTTTCAATTAATAAATGACATATTAGAGGAGGGAAATACGAACATACCATGTAGACTGTACGTTACCCTCTTTTATGACAAGAATACAAAATATCAAAACTCACCCTTGTTCATCAGCTTTAAAGTTAAAGGACCATAACATTACACTCAAGAATATGTGTTACAGTTAACGACGGATGGTTAACGATGGCTCTTATGAGTTGTTTTTGTAAATCACAAAAATACTAATAACAATAAAAAAAACAATCGATAAGTAAGCACGTAAATTGGGTCACCCATCCTAATATAACAGATCGATCGGAGCGGTACACAATTAAAACTAATTTTGCAAGTATAAAAGTGAAACAAACCCGGCACAAGCATTATCATATTTTCAAAATGAATTCATTTTCAACACTTGCCTTGTCTCTCCTAATGTCGTTGTTCTTCACTACACTATTTACAACCATTGACGGATCAATCTTCAAAGACCCACCGATTACTGTCAATATAACAAATGTTCTAGAAAGTCACAATCAACTCACTATTCACTGCAAATCTTGCGATGATGACTTGGGAATCCACCAGCTCCCGTTTTTGGGCGGCTACGCCTTCACCTTTCGACCAAACTTTTGGGGGTCAACACAATTTTACTGTACCTTTCAATGGCCTGGGTTTTCGCAGTACTTTGATATCTACAAGGATAGCAGAGATAGAATCAAATGCAACAAAACTCTGTGTTTGTGGATTGTGGGAAAACAAGGAATCTGTATGTTTGACTATAAAACCAAATTGTACGATATTTGCCACGCTTGGCTGCCTAAATGAATGTAACTAATCAATATATCTGGAAACTTAAAATATAATATTATAGTAAATCATATTAATTTGTTGTTCTTGTGTGTGTTTTTTCTTTTTTTAAAATTTGATATGGGGTATTAGTTTTAATGAATTATAATATTAAGATTTGTTAAGGTAATTGAAACTATACACTACTTATTTATTAATTTCTTCCACTTTGATCGAAATTATTTGAAGATGTCCCCGCAATGTGGTATAGATAGGATGAGTTTATGTCTATCTTGTTCGCTTGGTTCAGGCGGCCTTCCCTTATCTTCTGTGACGTTGAGAATATTTCTTGTTTGAGAAATGAGTGCACCGGAATGCCCAACTCTAGATATTTTACAAAAAGAGGAAACAGATAGTAGACATAATTTTCCTCATTTATGGAAAAACCCTGGTACTTTTATAAAAAATAAACCAAACTCAAATGTGGTAAGAATACAAAAAGTAATTGACTTCTTTTTTTTTCCATAGGTTTTTAAATTTAAAATCTCATTAGCCTTTAATCTTACCTTACCTATCTCTGTTGTTTCGATCAAAAGGGGTTCGTTTTAATTCTTGACGCAACCTGGTCGCGTTATTTTTATTTTCTTTTCTATTTACCATTGAAATATCAACTAAATTTATAGCCACCCAAAAAAAATAATTTATTTTACAAGCTTGTTGGAATCAACATCATTAGCGTCACGGTCTTACATTGGTCGCGTCATGGTTTTTGTTTATTAGTCTCTCAAATGGTCTGATGGGCGCCACTCGCATGTTGCCTTCTTGTCTATCGTGTTGGTCAAAACCTACTCTCTTAGATATGATATTCTCTATGAGAGATCTCACATAGCCGTGAACAAAATATTTTTTACAAGGGTGTGAAAACCTCTGATACAAGCGTTTTAAAACCTTGAGAGAAAACCCGAAAGAAAAAAAATATCTAACGGGGAATTTGACATTTTAATCAAAAGTACATAATTTATAACAATTTAGCTATGTTATACTAAATTACAGTACTTATGCAAATTGTTTTCGGGTACAATATCAACAAGACTAATTAATTTCTATCCGGATCATAATCTAAATGTGAATGAGATTATATTCTGGACGATATTAGAGGTTCAAATCGCTCTATACTACACGTTCTTGAACTCATTTTTATTCCACATTAACGTGATAGCAACCCTGTTACAAAGGCTTGATGGAGCTTCCAAAAGCAAAAGGGTAATAAACTAGTTTACATACAAAAATGACGTGACGTCTAATGGCTCTAAACTGCAAACTCGTCGGGAAGGAGGTCAGCTCATAAGTGCAAGTGTACGCCATTATCAAGCAATTGCTTAGAGTATTCTAAGATGTCGAACATATAGTACTTGTACACAATTAGATATCATTTTGGTAAAAAGCTTATCAAATTGCAACAAAAATAGTCATAGAATTATCTAGGGTTTCTTCTTCCCTGCGACTATCCTAATCAAAATCGAAGGTTGTTCTCCTTTCATAGGTGTTTATGGATGAGTTGGTTGTTGAAATTCAGGCGCAGAGCTCGACTTTCAAGCTCTAACTTCAAATCTGGTGGATGTGAAATGAACTCAATTTATTTTGACGCATACTAAACAAACGAGATGTCGTATTTTGGGTCAAAATATTATTTAGATACATAACCGTTCGTAGATAAGGTATGAGCTACACTAAGCGCAATTTATTAGATACGGTATGAATTAAGATCACAACGTTCGATAGTTAAATTTCTTACTCCTGAAATGTTGAACTAAAATAAAGAAAATTTAGAGACCTATTAGACATTCTACCAAGTTTATGGACAAGTAGATATAAAGTTGAAAGTTTGTGGGGGACTAAACGTATAATTTAGATAAATTTAAATGTCCAATAAGCTTTCTTTATACTACATCTCCCTTATATAACATTTCTTTTTCGAAGCTTGATATGATTAACATAAATGAATTATAAACGCTACCGACGTAAGTTATGATATTAAGAATTGTTAACTTATATTGGTCGTGATTGACAATAAAAACAACTATATGAGATGCAATATGGCATTCGAAGGATTTTGGGTCTAGAGTAAAAGTAAAGGCGAGCCTTAGGACTTGGCTGAGAGTAGAGGCAAGTCGGTTAGAATTTCTATCAAGTGAACATATACTCATTTTTGCTACATGTGTCATTGAACAAAGCTTAGTTTCTGCATAAGTTATGTTATGTTAGCGAAGAAGAACCATGCCTAACCTCTAATGAAGCCGCAAAGTCAAGTAAAATAGGTTTTTTTTCATTGATTTATTGTTTCCAACTTTGAGAGAAATTAATAAAAAAAAAAAATGTTCGGTTTATTTAAGGAAAGGATAATATAAAGATATGATATAAAAGACTACTATACGAGATGCGGCATTGCTTTCCAAGAATTTTGGCCTAGAATAAAGGTAACGTCGAGCCTTAGGACTTAGCCTAGAGTAGAGGCAAGTATGATTGAATAGAATTTAGTCACTGCATAAGTTATGTTGGGTTAACGAAGAATAACCTTGTCAAAGGTCTAAAAAAGCCACAATATCCAACGTACCATTTATTTTTTCTAAAGGTTTTAAAACGCATGTAAAGAGCGTGTAAGATCATGTAAGATTAAAAGCTTATTGGACATTTAAATTATACGTTTAGACCCTGATAGAGTGTCTAATAGGTCTCTAAATTTTGATTATTTTAGTTCAACATTTCAGGAGTAAGAAATCGAACTATCGAATTTTGTAATCTTAATTCATACCATATCTTTTAAATTACGCGTTGGGTAGCTCATACCTTATCTACAAAGGGTTATGTATCTAAATAATATTTTGACCCAAAATGTGAAAGTTCGTTTGTTTAAAATGGGTCCAAATAAATTGAGTTCATTTCACATCCTCCAGATTTGAAGTTAAAGCTTGAAAGTCGAGTTCGCCTGAATTTCAGAACCAACTCATCCATAAACACCTATGAAAGGATAACAACCTTCGATTTTGATAAGTATGGTCGTAAGGAAGAAGAAACCCTAGAAATAATTCTATTGCTATTTTTGTTGCAATTTGATAAAGTTTTTACCAAAATGATCGTATCTAATTGTATAAAAGTACTATACGTTCGACATCTTAGAATACACTAAATAATTGCTTGATGATGGTTTATATTTGCACTTATGAGATGACCTCCTCTCCGAGGAGTTTGCAGTTTGGAGGCATTAGGCTTCATGTCAGTTTTTATGTAAACTAGTATTACCCTTTTGCTTGTAAGCTCCATCGAGTCTTTGTAACAGAGCTGCTATCACATTAATATAGAATAAAAATGAGTTCAAGAACGTGCAGTATAGAGCGATTTGAACCTCTGATATCGTCGAGAGTACAATCTCATGACTATTTAAATTATGATCAGGTTGATATTAATTTGTTATGTTGATCTTATACTAAAAAGGAATCTGCACAGGTTGTATAATTTAATATAACATAGCTGAATTATTATAAAATAGATACTTTTGATTAAAAAATCAATTTACCAAGTGGATATTTTCTTTTTTGGGCTTTCCCTTCGGGACTCCCACTCAAAGTTTTAAAACGCATGTACCAGGGGTTTTCACACCCTTATGAAAATATTTTGCTCACCTCTCCATTCAATGTGGGATCTCTTAGAGAGAATGTCATATCTAAGAGAGTAGGTTGTGACCTACACGATAGACAAAAAAGCAACATGCGAGTTGGGCCCATCGGACCACTTGAGAGCCGTAAATTTTGATTGGGTGACTATAAATTTAATTGATACTTCAATACAAATAGATAACCAAATAAGAATACTCTTCTAGATTTGGTCCAAACAAGAGAGCCTAATGATTACATGCTAATGAATTTTTAAATTTAAAAATTTATTAAAAAGAGAAAGTTAATTTCCTTTTGTATTTGAGTTTGGTTTATGTTTGAAAAAAGTATGAGAGATTTTCCATAAATGAGGAAAATTATATTTACTATGTGTTTTCTCTTTTTGAAAAACATCTTATTGTCCATATTTTTTTTTTAAGAGTTATGCATTCAAGTGCATGCTCATTTCTCAAGCAGAAACAATTCTCAACGTTGGAGATTATAATAGAAGAACACCTGAACGAAGTGAACGAGAGGGACTTTAACCCAGCCAATCTTCACCACATTATGTAGACATCTTCAAATAATTTCGATCAAAGTAGAAGAAATTAATAAATAAGTAGGGTATAGGTTCAAATACCTTAACAAAACTTAATATTATAATTCTTTAAAACTAATGCACCATATCAAATTTTAAATAAAGAAAAAAAACACACACAAAAACAACATATTAATATCCATTTATTATGATATTATAATTGAACTTTCCAATTATCCGATATATTGATTAGTTATATTTATTTTGGCAGCCAAGTGTGGCAAATATCATACAATTTGGTTTTATAGTTGAACATACAGATACCTTGCTCTCCCACAATTCACAAACACAGAGTATTGTTGCATTTGGGTCTATCTCTATTATCCTTGTAGATATCAAAATAATGCCAAAAGGTAGGCCACTCGAAGGTACAGTAAAACTGTGTTGAGCCCCAAACGTTTGGTCGAAAAGTGAAGGCGTAGCCGCACAAAGGTGGGAGCTAGTGGATTCCCAAGTCATCATCGCTAGATTTGTAGTGAACAGTGAGCTGATTGTGACTTTTTAGAACATTTGTTATATTGACTGTCATCGGTGGGTCTTTGAAGATTGATCCGTCGATGGTAGTAAATAGGGTAGTGAAGAACAACGACATTAGGAGAGAGAATGCAAGTGTTGAAAATGAATTCATTTTGTAAATATGAGAATACTTGTCCTTGGTTCGTTTCACTTTTATACTTGCAAGATTAGTTTTAATTGTCAACCAGCTTGGATCCATCTGTTATATTAAGATGGTTGACCAAATATTACCCGCTTATTTATTTATTATTATTAGTATTTTTGTTATTTACAAAAACAACTCCTAAGAGCGATCGGTAACCATCCGTCGATAAATGGAACCCATATTCTTGAGTGTAATGTTACGGTCCTTTAACTTTAAAGCTGATGAACAAGGGATGGTTTCAATATTTTGTATTCTTGTCATAAAGAGTGCAATTATGGACTTGTTTGGTGATGCGCTCTTATTTATTGTTGAAAATAAAAATAGAACCATATTTGATAACCAGTTTTTTTTTAATAATAAACTAAAGGCTTGGAACTCAAACATTATTGGTTATTGTTCTATAAACTTTTGAATTAAAAATGTAAAAGTATGTTATGTATATATACCATTTCAAACTCACGTCAGCAAAAAAAAATTGTCATTGTTTCAGTTTCTTCCTTAGCTATGACATTTCATTCTCTTGGTCCTTACTATCTTGCTCGTCGCTTCTCTCGATTCGATATATCATTCTCTCATTTGATAATAATTTTTTGTAGTATAGTCTTTTTTACTCGAATAAATATATGATTGAAATGTTGGGTTATATGCACGAATGAGTGAACTTGTTTGTCTGATGAACTGTGACGATGTTCAAGTTTGTGATGAGTTTTGCTTTAGAGCCGAGTAAAATGAAGAAATGTTTTTTTCTCCACTCATGCTTTGTTGTTGCAACAAGCCATGAAATAATAACACAATTTTCTTATCTTTCCCCTTTTGTCACTTATGCTTCATCAAGCAAAAATGTTATCTCCTTCATATGAAATAAAAATGAGTTCGAGTACGTGTAGTATAGAGCAATTTGAACCTCTGATATCGCCAATAGTACAATTTCATGACTATTTAAATTATGATGATGTTGAAATTAATTGATTTTTTATTTATTTATTTATTTATTATTATTTTTTGTTGGTATTGTATTAGAAAGGTATTTACATAAGTAGTATAACTTAATATAATTTAAGTCAATTGATATAAAGTATGTACTTTTGATTAAAAGGTAAAATTTTTCAATAGATATTGTTTTCTTTAGGTTTTAAAACGGGTCTACTATGGAGAAATTTCTACCCTTTTATAATTCGTTCCCCTCTCCAACCGATGTGAGATCTCGCTGAGAGAATGTTACAGCTAAGAGAGTAGGTTCTGACCTACACGACATACACGAAGACAACATGTGAGTGTCGCCCATTGAACCACTTTAGAGTCGTAATAAACAAATGTCATGACGCGACAGATGTAAGACGTGACATTAATCATGTCGATTTGAACAAGCTTATAAAATAAATTATTTTGATCGGGTGACAATAAATTAAATTCATCCTTCAATAGTAAATAGATTAGAAAAAAATAAGGATATTAGTCGAGATTTCCCCTGCGTTGAAATTTAACCCATTTTTGTCTAAATAACAAAGACAAGTAGTAACATAAGATTAAAAGGTAATGAATTGTTTAAAGTTTAAAACTATATAAAAGAAAAAGTTAATTTGGTTTTTGTAGCTTTTCTCTTTTTTAAAAACTATTTTATCATCCTATCTTCTTTTTTAAAGACTTAGCATAAGTATTGTATGCTTTCACATACCTAATCGAATCATAATATTATAATTTCTTAAAACTAATACACCATATCAAATTTTCAAGATTGAAAATGAATACACATTTATTTTAATATCATAACCGAACCTTCCAATTCATGGATATATCGATTCCTTATATTGATTTAGGCAGCCATATGTAGAAAATATCATACAATGTGGGTCTTGGAAGATTGATCCATTGATGGTATTAAATAGTGTAGCAAAGAAGAATGACATTAGAAGGTGTGAATGTTTGATTAATCCACCACACCTAAATGGTGTGAAAGTTATCTTATTTATAATCAAATAAATTACAAGGATATGGAAATAGTAATAAATGGAAATAACAATAAATGGAAAGATATCTATGATAATAAGACAAATAATAAAATATCAAATATAATATATATGGTACTATAATTTATTACTACATATTCTTAACACCCCACCGCAAGCTAAGCATCGGATTTAAACGAATGTGAAGCTTGAATCTGAAAAATTCAAAGAGGTTGAGAAACACTTTTCATGAAGATGCTAACAACCCGGTTCTTGGCCATCAAAAATTGCAGAGGGATCGCCGCTCAGCGGCGATGCTGCCTTGGCTTCGGCGAGAATATGTCTAACCCATGAAGAGGGATTGTCGCTTAGCGACGATGCTGCCTTGGCTCTGGTGAGAATATTTCTAACCCCAAGAAGTAGAAGGGGAAACCTAGAGCAAGGGACAAAGACAATGTTGAAGCCGGAAGAGTCGCCACATTGGGCGAAGGAGCCAATTTTGGCGAGAAGGGCAGTCTGAAGAGTCGCCTCATCGGGCGAAGAAGCCAATTTTGGCAGGAAGGGCGGCGGCAACTTGGTTGGCGAATAGGCCAGTGCGGCACCCAGATTCCGAAGGTAAATCTCTGAAAAAAGGTTGATAGGTTTAGGATAGGGTTTATGTGAAGGATGAAGGTTGATTGGGAAGAAAATGAGAGAGACTATATTGGCCAAGGGGAAAACCGACTGGGTTGGAAAAGGTGAGGTTGTATGTACAGAGTATGACGAAAGGTGATTTGGAGGTCAATAAGGTGAAGCCGAAGAGTAATCAATCGGCTCCGACTTCGACAGCCATAATGACTGCCCCTGCGGCGTCAAAACGAGCAGGGGTGGTGGAGAAGAAGATTAGAGAATTCAAAAGCCATTGAAAAGAAAGGATCGGGGTTGTTAAACCGAGAGGGCTCTGATACCATGTGAATGTTTGATTAATCCACCACACCTAAATGGTGTGAAAGTTATCTTATTTATAATCAAATAAATTACAAGGATATGGAAATAGTAATAAATGGAAATAACAATAAATGGAAAGATATCTATGATAATAAGACAAATAATAAAATATCAAATATAATATATATGGTACTATAATTTATTACTACATATCCTTAACAGAAGGGACAATGCAAGTGTTGAAAATGAATTCATTTTGTAAATATTCGAATACTTGTTGTTTCACTTTTATACTTGCAAAATTAGTTTTAGTGTTCAACGGCACCCGATCTGTTATATTGGGGTGGGTGACCAAATATTTACGTGCTTACTTATCGAATTGTTTTATTTATTGTTATTAGTATTATATTTATTCACAAAAACAACTCATATCGTTAACCATCCGTCTTACATATTATTGAGTGTAATGTTATGAGCTTTTAATTTTTAATGCTAATGAACAAGGACGGGTTTCAATATTTTATATTCTTATCATAAACGAGGGCAATTATGGACCCATTTGATGACGCATTCTCATTCATTGTTTATAATAAAAATGGAATTAATTATTTTATTTAGTGGAAAATATATGTTTGAAAATAATTATGGGTTATTATTCTCTAAAATTTTGAATTAAAAACGTAAAAAGTATAAGATGGAAATTAATTTTATGTTAAGGTTGTGTAAGTGTCCTTCAAATAGTCTAATTCTCATAGCTTCTCATGGCTTAGTTCAACTAGTCTTTTATCTTGTCGTCACATCTCATCACTCTAACTCCTCAGATCATATTTATCCATCAGAATTTTGTACATGATCCTAAGATAAATTGGTTAACACTTTACTAGTCCCTAAGTCGTACATTTACATATCATGAATATATGAGGTCCACTATTTTCTGATAATATTTTTCATGCAACACCAAAAATTGTTATTTTTTCATGTATGATAGATTGCAACATGGCTTAATATGGTATGTTGGTATTTCTCTCCTCTAATATGTCCTTTCTTAATAAAAATGTTTATATTATTGACACATTGTAAGGTGTCTTTTATATCACATCTTTGTATTATCCTTTCTTTAAATAAACGGAACGTTTTCTATTAATTTCTCCCAAAGTTGAAAAAAATAAAGAAATGAAAAACCTTTTTTACTTGACTATGCGACTTCATTAGACTTTAGGCAAGGTTCTTCTTCTTTAACCGAACATAACTTATGCGGAAACTAAGCTGTGTTCAATGAGACATGTATCCAGTATGAGTATACGTTCACTTGATAGCAATATTAACCGACTTGCCTCTACTCTCAGCCAAGTCCGAAGGCTCGACTTTACCTATACTCTAGGCCTAAAATCTTTTGAATGTCATATTGCATCTCATACAGTTGTTTTGATTGTCAATCACGACCAAAATAAGTTAACAATTCTTAATATCATAACTTTTGTCGGTAGCCTTTATAGTTCATTTATCATATCAAGCTTCAAAAAAAGAAAAACAAAATACGGAAACAAACAAATGTCAAGAACATTTATTTATTTCAATATTAAAATTCAATTTTCAGTTTATGAATATATTGATCATTTACCCAACCACCCATAGAAAATTTGATAATTCATTTACCTAACCACTCATAGCAAATTTGATAATTCTTCGTTTTATAGTTGAACAGGCAGATATTTTGCTCCCTCACATACCACGAACATAGAGTATTTACGCAATTGTTTCTATCTCTCTTATCTATGTAGATATCGAAGTAATGAAATGAGTCAGACCATTGGAAGGAATAGTAAACAATGTTGATTGCCATAAATTTGGACGAAAGCTGAACTCGTAGCTGGCCGACGGTGCCAGCTTGTTTACTTATTGCGTGCTTACTTATCGATTGTTTTATTTATTGTTATTAGTATTTTAGTTATTTACAAAAACAACCCATAAGAGCGATCGTTAATCATCTGTCGATAATTGTAACGCATATTCTTGAGTATTTTAGTTTTGTATTCTTGTCACAAAGGAGGGCAATTATGGACGTGTTTGGTAACTCATTCTTATTTATTGTTCAAAATAAAATAGAACCATGTTTGATAGCGAATTTTTTAATTAAAAAATATACTTTTCCAACTCATTATTGATTATTGTATAGAGAAATTTAAACTTGTGGTATTGTCAATAGTATTATTTCATGACCATTTAAATTACGATGAGGTTGAAATTAATTGATTTTTTGTTGCTATTATACTAGAAATAAATTTACATAAGTAGTATAAATTTTCAATTAAAAACGTAAAAGTATAATATAGATGGGTCCTTCACCTAATCTAGTTCTTATAGTTTCTCATGGCCTAGTCCAACCGTGCTTTGATCTGGTCATCATATCTCATCACTCGGCTCCTCAAATTAGATTTATCCATCGAAATTTTGTACATAATCCTACGATCAATTGGTTAAATTATGATGATGTTGAAATTAATTGGTTTTTTTTTTTTTTTTTGATATTGTATTAGAAAGGTATTTACATAAGTAGTATAACTTAATATAATGTTTTTTTTTTTTTTTTTGATATTGTATTAGAAAGGTATTTACATAAGTAGTATAACTTAATATAATGTAAGTCAATTGTTAAAAAGTATGTACTTTTGATTAAAAGGTAAAATTTTTCAGTAGATATTATCTTCTTTAGGTTTTAAAACGGGTCTACTAGGGAGAAATTTCTACCCTTTTATAATTCGTTCCCCTCTCCAACCGATGTGAGATCTCACAGACAGAATGTCATAGCTAAGAGAGTAGGTTCTAATCTACACGACATACAAGAAGAAACATGTGAGTGTCGCCCATCAAACCACTTTAGAGTCATAATAAACAAATGTCATGATGCAACCGATGTAAGACGTGACACTAATCATGTCGCTTTGAATAAGCTTATAAAATAAATTATTTTGATTGGGTGACTATAAATTAAATTCGGAAACAAACAACATGTCAAGAGCATTTATTTATTTCAATAATTTCGTGGAACTGATATGTAATTGATTCATTTATGGAATCATGTATAGTCATTGGTTTAGTTGGTCCATAGTAATCTATACTCTTATGGCATGGGTAGTTTTTGAAAAGGTATTGGGAATACTTCTATTTATTTAAACCCATATTTTATTGTATATATTGGGTCATATAACATTTTTTTTCTATGAGTGCAATATTTATTTCTCTATATATAGATATTTTCTATATAATATCTATATGGAGAGAGAGAGAGATTTTTTAATTTCTATAAAATCAATTAAGAAATCATTAATTACGAATAATTAAGAATCTCCATTTTTCAATTTCTTCATAGAATAGATTCACGAGTTTCATACTTCTTCGAGTACCAAGGACTCATAAGAAATCCTTAAAAAGATTTATGCTTGGTTTGTTTCTTTTATGCTTGCAAAATTAGTTTTAATTGTTAACGGCTCCCATGATCTGTTGTATTGGAATGGGTGACCAATATTGTGTGCTTACTTATCGATGATTTTATTTATTGTTATTAGTATTTTAGTTATTTACAAAAACAACCCATAAGAGCGATCGTTAATCATCCGTCGATAACTGTAACGCATATTCTTGAGTGTAATGTTATTTAACTTTAAAGCTGATGACAAGGGTAGGTTTTGGTGTTTTGTATTCTTGTCACAAAGGAGGGCAATTATGGACTTATTTGGTAACCCATTCTTATTTTTTGTTCGAAATAAAATAGAACCATGTTTGATAACTGATTTTTTTAAAATAAAAAAATAAACTTTTCGAACTCATTATTAGTTATTGTAAAAACCACAAACTTAATATAGAGAGAAAAGTAAATACAACTTTTCGAACTCATTATTAGTTATTGTAAAAACCACAAACTTAATATAGAGAGAAAAGTAAATACAGAGTTACTCGGATTTCGATGGACAGAATCGAACTTTCATTAAGGATATATTCGTGACAACGAATTAAGCTAANAAAAATATACTTTTCGAACTCATTATTAGTTATTGTAAAAACCACAAACTTAATATAGAGAGAAAAGTAAATACAGAGTTACTCGGATTTCGATGGACAGAATCGAACTTTCATTAAGGATATATTCGTGACAACGAATTAAGCTAATCAGGTAAGTAGCCTTACTATCGGCATAGTTATATTTGATGTTGACTCGTGCCTGGTTCGGCACGTGTCATATATACTGATATGTGTGAATTATCAGTGAATTGGTACGCTTATATTATGTTTATGTTATGTTATAATATGTGAATTGTATGATAATAATTGTGGTATGATGTGTTCAATGATATGTTTGAGATAAGATACGAGAAGGATGCAAAAAAAAAAAAAAAACGAAATGTAACAATAGGAGTAAGATACATTCATAAAACGTTAAGGTTGGTTACATACCGGAGTGCTATAGATAGGAGAGATTGATGAAAGAATATGGTTAGGATATGTGTAGAAAGGGATAGGTTTGTGATAGATTGATAGAATGATAGCGTTAGGATACGTTCCTGTGATGATATGACTAAGGTACGTTCACGTAACGATATGACTGTGATAGGTATAAGAACGTTAAGGCTATGATAAGTTAGGGAACGATATGACCAAGAAGTGTATACGATATGACATGTTTATGATACAATATATTGTGATGTGATATGTTATTTTTAGATTGTTTTGTGTGATCATTGAGGTAATTGTTATAAGAATTGCACGTTAAGAAACCACATGTTAAAAGCATGGAGTGTTATGTTATGTTTTCTAAATTGTATGTATACAGCATGTTATGAATGACATGATATCACGATAAATGAAATGAAATGTAACCTCGTTAGGATTATGCATGATACGTAGACTGAAAAATGAGAAATGACATGTTAAGCATGAAAGATGATAGCGGGGTTACATTCATTAATGGTAAAAGTAGAAATGTTGGGGACCTCATGCATTATGTGTGCTCATGCATTTAGAGGGATTCCCCTATTCCATCACGAGGGTACGGACGCGTACATCCAATGGTAGGACAACGATCGTTATGTTTTGAATAGCGTTGCCGTGACGGTACACTAGTTCTAATGGGTGTTCGGCCTAGGGAGCATCCCAGTGTATGCTTGCCTGACAAGTAAGGTGGCCCAACGGTGTGCGAATTGATTGGTGAGCCCATACCCGCACGTATGGGCTGTGTGTAGAGTAGATGGTACATGTCCAAATTACCCGTTAGGACAGTACCATAGGAAAACAGATTGAAAGGATAGGTCCCATCCTTGCATTCCCATATTTTTGCATTTAACCCCAATAGTTGGGTCACTTACTAAGTATTTCTTTAAATACTCAAGCCATGTGCTACTACATTTTTCAAGTTAAGGCAAGACATTCGTATACTCAAGTCACGTGCTACTATATATATGAATGTGATTTAAATCTCAAACATACTGTGAAACAGAATTTCTAAATTGTGAACAAAAAATTATAAAAGGAACCAATAAAGAATTTATACCAGTGCCCTTCTCTATCCACAGTAAGATCATGATGGTCGGAACTTGAACTCCGAGCCGATCAAAATGGAATAGAAACGGCTCCAGTCCGACGATTCCGTCGATGGATGAAATTTGCTTAAGTATTTCAGTTTCCATAGATTTTCGTAAGCCAGCGTCGACGAAAGGTTCGGGAAGTAGATTTCAGAGGACATTCCGACATCTTTGATGTTGTCTCTCACTGAGTGTGGTGAGGAAATCTTGGCGAAACAAAACTGGTGAAGAATTTATTGGGAGAAGAAAAAACAGAAAAGCACGAGAAAATAACAGAATAAAGAATAGGGAGATTTTGTATTTGACTTTGCTGAAACAACACCGTGCTTTTATTTATCATTCTAATAATGGCAGAAGTGCCCACCAATCTTTTGCACTTAAAGTTGGCGGCGGACTAAAAATATGCTCTCCCATGCATAGATTCACATGGCCTAAAAACAATATTCAAACAACTTATTTTTAAGGAAAGACATGAATAACTAAATAAGGTAAATATTATAGTATTTTACCTAACAATCTCCTCCTAAAATCTGTGGTATATCTATCTTGATGAGCCTCTTGCAATGGATGTAGTGGAATCTGATTTATTCTCGGATGTAATGGAATCTGATTTCTATGTGCTTGCTTCGGTCGTGCAAAACTATAGTTTTTATCAGGAGATCGTAGCTTTGTTATCCACATATAACATTGGTGAATCGCCTTCTCTTCCAATAAGTTCTTCCATCAGTCGCGCAATCCAGACCCCCTGTGTTGCCGCCGTCAAAGCAACGATGTATTAGGGAATACATGCTAAAAAAAAATAGAACAGTGTGACAGTGAGTTCGAAGTGTTCGAATTCAAATTAGGGAATACATGCAAAATATATACGATATATTTAACCACATTTTGTTTTAATTATGAATTAAACAAAAAGAGAGAATTGAAGATATTTAAATAAAATTTAAATATTTTAATTGTGAATAGTGATTCATAATTATATGTGCCGGAATTGATTGGGATTGACATTTTATTTAATGTTAAATATTAATTAAATTGTTTATTTAATCATTTAATATTATTTTGATTTGAAATTAATTATTTAAATTAATTTTTGAATTATAATAAAGAAAGTCAAAATGTTGACTTCAGAAAAAATCCATGTTTGAGTGTCAATATATGGTTTAACCAAACTTGCATGTTTGCCCCCATAATCCAACAAATTTGAGTGGAATTTTAAGTGTCAAATTTGGTTAACTCAAACTTGCATGGTTGCCATGTAATCCCACAAATTTGAGTGGAATTTTGAGTGTCAAAATTTGGTAATCTCAAATTTGCATGAACATGCAAATATAACTATAAATAGAGTGATCAAGGTACATGTAAAGTTGGCTGAAAAATTTTGAGAAAATCTCTCAAAACTCTCTCTTTATATATACTAAATTCATATCAAGTTTAGTCACTCACTGGATTCCACAATCTCGTTCTAAGGCCAGAGAATAGTAGGGAAGACACTAGTGGTGGTTAGAAACCGGTTCTTGAGGAAAAATGAATTTGAACTACAAAAGGTTAGTATTCAAACTCATTGAGTTTTAATGCTTTTGAAGATACTAGCAAATTTACAATAATTAATGTACTTATAATGCCTAAGATCCAAATTGCTTCCGCACGTGTTATAGTAACACCATCAATTGGTATTAGAGCAAGTTTTAGGCACTTTATTTACATTAATTTGAGCATGGTCGGTATCAATTCATATATGAAATTTTGTGGTTGCTAAATTAGATGTTTTTGGTTTTGACATTTTTTTTATGCTTCCATTTGATACAATTATTGTAATTGAAGGTGTTAATATAACACATGCGGAAGCAATTTGGATCTTAGGCACTTTTAGAACATCAATTATAGTAAATAACTAGCATGTTCATTAGTATTAAAACTTAATGAGTTTGAATACTAACCTTTTGTAGTTCAAATTCCTTTTACCTCACGAACCGGTTTCGAACCACCACTAATGTCTTCTCCACTATCCTCCGGCCTTAGAACGGGATTGTGGAATCCAGTGAGTGATTAAACTTGGGAGGGATTTTGTATATATAAAGGGAGTGTTTGTGAAAGGTTTTTCTCCAGATTTTTCACCAACAAGAAGACCTTTCATGTATTATGATCACTCTATTTATAGAGTCATATTTGCATGTTTATGCAAATTTGAGATCACCAAATTTTGACACTCAAAATTGAGTTAACCAAATTTTAACACTCAAAATTCCACTCGATTTTGTGGAGTTTACTTGGCAAGCATGCAAGTTTGGTTAAACCAAATTTTGACACCTCAAAATTCCACTAACATGGATTTTTCCATTAAATGAAGTCAACATGTTGACTTTCTTCATTTTGATTCAACAATCAATTTGAATTATTAATTTCAAATTAAAGTAATATTAAATAATTAATTAAACTATTTAATTAATATTTAATATTAATTCAAATGATAATCCCAATTAATTCCGACACATATTTGATTAAGATATTAAATCTTATTTAAATATCTCAGATTTTCTCTTTTTGTTTAATTCGTAAATAAAACAAAAATGCGGTTAAATATATCGTATATATGTAGCGCATTCTCCCTAATTTGAATTCGAACACTTCGAACTCACTCGTCACATTGTTCTATTGTTTAGTCCGATATGAGCTAGTAGAGGGACCTAATGGACCAATAGATCATGGACTCCAACGATCCAAGATTAACAGGTTAAACTCATTAACCTTGTTAACCAACATTCGTTAACTACTAGGACATTCCATTATAGCCTAGTAGTTGCACTCCCCTCACTATAGATATATTTATGTCCATTTGATATAACCATGATTAGTAAGTCGATCCTTCACAGGTTGTTCGTAACTAGAGCTAGGTCAATTTACCGTTTTACCCCTAAAGTTACTTCTTGTTCCTTGAGTCCCATTGATCCTCTAATGAACAATTGGTTTGTGGTCCAACCACCATACCGAATCCCTCTCGAGCCAATGAGAGTGTGAGACCCCTTGTTCAAGACTTGGAGTCAATACTTATGGGAACAACCTCTCTACTATCCCTAAAAGCGGGTAGGAGTGAATTCCATTTTACAATCTATGTCTCCAACTATTCACCCAGTCTTACCCCTAAAATGGGAGGCTTATTGAGTTGGAAAACTCGGGCCACTCTCACCCATGCAAATCTAAGGACAATTTCGAATAAACAAAAATTCATAGTTAGCTCAGGATTAAGATCAAGTTACCTAGGTTATCGAATGAAAACATCAGTCTCAACAGTAAACGACATTATAAAGTGAGAGTGGTTTTCTTCATGGTTCGATCTTATGGAATACTCATTGCATAGGACGCCCCCACTCACATATCTCCACATTTACAATTTAGTGATCACATTGTTTATATCATATACAAAAGTGGGCCGCATCCATAGTGTCCCTAAAATAAGGTACTCAACCTTATCCCTGTACTATAGATCATTTTGACTATATACTTCAACTTGATTACTCTTATGTCTCTACTTATAGTTCAAGTTATCATACTATAGTCAGAGTGTTCTTAGTTTATTGGATTTAGATTAATGATCGAAAAGTTCACTTTATTTAATAACAATCTTTACTGAATAAACAACAATAATAACTTTATTGAAAATAGAATATGTTTTTGTTTACAAATTATGAGTTTTAGGACATAAAACCCAACAAACTCCCACTTGGACTAGAACTCTAGTGGGGTTTTATAACGTTGAATAAAGAGAAAGACATAAATATAATAAACTAGGTCATCACATACTCATGCCTTTTCTCCCACTTGCCATAGATTACATAACTCATAGTCCTAGAATAACTAGGTGCTCTTCAAAAACTTTAGCCGTGAGGGGCTTTGTAAATGGATTAGCAATGTTGTGCTCTGAAGCTATCTGTGTGACGATTACATCTCCTCGTTGCAGAATCTCCCTGATGAGATGATATTTGCGCTTAATATGTTTTCCTCGCTTATGGCTTCTTTGTTCTTTTGAATTTGCAACTGCTCCACTGTTATCACAATAAAGAGTGACGAGAAGATGCATATCTAGAACGACTTCCAAATCAATTAAGAAGTTCCTAAGCCATACAGATTCTTTCGCTACTTCACAAGCAGCAACATACTCAGCCTCCATGGTGGAATCAACAATGTAACCTTGGTGTATGCTTCTCCATATTATTGCTCCTCCGTTCATAGTGAAGACAGATCCTAATGTTGATTTCCTCGAATCTACATCGGTCTGAAAATCAGTGTACCCTGTAAGGATCAGATCCTTAGCACCGTACATTAGCATATAGTCCCTTGTTCTCCTAAGATACTTGAGGATATTCTTAACGGCAGTCCAATGAGCACGTCCCGGATTGGACTGATATCTGCTGACAATTCCCACAGCATAGGATATGTCGGGTCGGGTACACAGCATGACATACATCAGACTACCGACTGCTGATGCATAGGGAATGTGTCTCATATCCTCAACATCTTGAGGTGTCTTAGGACTTTGTTCCTTCGAAAAATGAACTCCATGTCTAAAAGGTAATAATCCTTTCTTGGAGTCTTATATCTTATATCGAATCAACATTTTGTTGATGTACGATGCTTGAGACAATGCTAGTGATTTGTTCTTGCGATTCTGAATAATTTGGATTCCAAGAACAAACTGAGCCTCTCCCAAATCTTTCATTTGGAATTGTGTCGCTAGCCAATGCTTAATGTCAGTCAGAAATCCCACATCATTTTCAATGAGTAAGATATCGTCAACGTACAACACCAGGAAAGCTACTGTAGAGTTGACTATCCTTTTATAAACACAAGGTTCTTCAACATTCTGTTTAAAACCATAAGATTTGATCGCAGTATCAAACTTTATATTCCAAGATCGAGATGCTTGCTTCAACCCATAAATGGATCTTTTAAGCTTGCAAACCCTTTGCTCGTGATCCTGTTCAATGAACTCCTTTGGTTGAGCCATATAGATACTCTCTTCAAGATTACCGTTTAGAAAGACTGTCTTAACATCTATTTGCCAAATTTCATAATCATAAAATGTGGCAATAGACAAGAGTATTCTAATCGATTTAAGCATAGCAACAGGAGAGAAGGTTTCTTCATAGTCCACCCCCTCTCTTTGGGTATAACCCTTTGCTACTAGTCGAGCTTTAAAGGTCTATACCTTACCGGTTTGGTATCGTTTCCTCTTATAGATCCATTTGAAACCAATAGGTTTTATCCCATCTGGTTGATTTACAAGTTCCCAAACTGAATGAAGTACATTGACTCCATTTCAAGATTCATGGCTTTAATCCACTAATCTCTATCTTTATCATTCATTGCCTGTTTATAGGTCAATGGATCCTCAATGCCATCATCAAGTATGATGACTTGAGTTTCTTCCAAACCCAAGTAACGATCAGGTTGAGTTATAACCCTCCCACTACGTCGAGGCATTCTTAACTCTTGAGAAGGATGTGATTGACCAGAAGTGTCAGCTCCATCAACAACTCTTGTTGAAGAACCAACTTGATCAACAACTCTTCTTGTTTTATCAGTAGTTTTTAGAAATCTCACTTAATACTAGTTTGCTGTGAGGTTGATGATTTCTTACATGATCTTCCTCTAAGAATATAGTGTTTGTTGATACAAACACTCTATTTTTTTTAGGGTCATAAAACAAACCACCTTTCGTCTCTTTGTGTATCCTACGAATAGACATAATTTTGAACGACATTCTAATTTCTTAGGGTTTTGCAACAACACATGTGCTGGACATCCTCAAATTCTGAAGTGACGTAAACTACCTTTTCGCCCTTTCCATAACTCATAAGGTATTTCTGAAACACTCTTAGTAGGAACCATGTTTAAAATGTATGTAGCAGTCTCCACTGCATATCCCCAAAACGAATCGGGTAATTGAGCGAAACTCATCATAGACCGAACCATGTCTAACAAAGTTCTATTTCTCCTTTCTGATACACCATTTTGTTGAGGCATATCAGGGGCTAAGAGTTGAGATCTTATTCCATGTTCTATCATATAGTCTTGAAATCTTAAGTCCATGTACTCTCCTCCTCAATCTGATCGAAGTGTTTTAATAGTTTTACCTAATAGATTCTCAACCTCAGTCTTATACTCTCTGAATTTTTCAAGAGCTTCGAACTTGTGACGCATTAGGTAAAGATAGTCATACCTCGAATAATCATCAATAAAACTGATGAAATATTCATACCCTCCTCGTGTTTTGACATTCATTGGACCACAGAGATCTGTATGCACGAGTTCTAAGGTTTCTTTGGCTCTATAACGTTTTTCGAAAAACGATCGTTTAGTCATTTTACCCTCAAGACAAGACTCACATGGAGGTAAAGAGTTGTCTTCTAACTCATTTAGAAGTTCTCTTTTAACCAATCTCTCAATTCTATTGAGATTAATGTGGCCTAGTCTTAAGTGCCAAAGATAGGTATTAGGAGAAATCTTTTGTTGTTTATTTTGAGTTTCAGCTGTTTTAAACATCTCAATATTTAAAATGGCTTTTGTTTCGCTCGGTTTTTACATATATAAGTTGTTTTCTTGTTTTGCAAAACAAATATGAATACCTCTTTTGCAAATGAACACTTCATTGATTTCAAAAGATACTTTATACAATTGTTCTAATAAACAAGAGATAGATATTAGATTTGTTTTCATTTCAGGAACAAAAAGTATATTATCTAATATAACGAATCTATCTCCAAAAAATAACTTTAAATTTCTTACTGATCTTGCTGAGACAACCACTCTTGTTCCAACCCTGAGTGTTATCTCGCCGTCCGCAAGCATTCTCCAGGAGCTAGTTTCGTGGTAAAAAGAACAAATATGATTAGTCACCCCTGAATATAGTATCCAAGTTGAGTTGTCATACTCTCCTAAACATATTTCTACAATGAGTAAATCATATTTACCTTGTTGTGTCTTTTCGGCTTTCTTCTCAGTAAGGTATTTTGGGCAGTTTCTCTTCCAGTGCCCGTTTTCCGTTGCAATGGAAACATTTTCCTTTAGCTGCTTTTTGAACCTTGTGCTTGCGGTTTGTAGGAATCTTATTTTTCTCTTTACCCTTCTTCTTCATCAAAACACTTTTAGAAGTTGAAGGTCTAGACTTATTTTTAGAGGACGATCCTCATAGTAATTTCTTGGAGATAACAACATTTGCTTCTCCTGTTTGTCTCTTGTTCGTTAAGAGGGATTGATAAGTCTGTAGCTCATTGAGAAGAGCAGTCAAGTTATATTCTATTTTGTTCATTACCACATTTGTGCGGAACTGGAAGAAGCTCTTCGGAAGAGACATCATGATAAAACTGATTTGACTCTTCTCATCAATGACAGCTTCATTTTCTTCTGCCACATTGAAATGGACCATCATGTCCAGGACAAGTTCTCTAACTGAGGTCCCTTCTTTCATACGACAGTTGTAAATGTATTTTATGGCTTCATGTCTAAGGGAGAAGGATGGTTGTCCAAACATCCCTTTTAGAGATTCCATAATCTCTTTAGCAGTACTCATAACATCGTGTTTCTTAGCCAAAATATCAGATATGCTGGCTAGAATGTACACTCGGGCTTTGTCATTTTCCTTTATCCATCTGTCATACGCATCCCGAACTGTTCGGTTTGCATTTGAGCTGGTGTTTGGAGAACATTCCTCAATTAAAACAAACCTTAAATCATCAATAACCAGTATTGTGTTTAGGTTTGATTTCCAAGTTATGTAATTGTCGCCGTTTAATTTCTCAGAAGCGAGTTATTGTACTATTGAGTTTGTCATGCTGTGTGATACAAAGAAAATTCTATTAGTGATTTGACTTAATCCTGTTTAATCCAATCAGTTTTAGCAAATGTAATAATGTACCAAAAAATTATTAATTTGCAACAATACTTTAGTGAGTTAGAGCAACTGCTACCGAGGGGCAGTCAATTACTCATTCACTAAACCAAGACATTTTTTACTTTAAACACTAATCCCATAATAACTCTTGTTCCTATAGTGTTTTTAGTTATCGCTATTTTGGTCAAGAATATACTAACTCTTAGTAATTCTTTGTAAGTGTGACCCGCCATTTTAAACCTCAGAGATTGGTCCCAACAACTCTATCGAATGAAAAAGCCAAAGTTGGAAACGGACCTAAGAAATCCTATCCATTTATGGAGTTTGCGTTGTTTCGACTCCCATGTTACGACCCTCCGAATGGATAGTTGCTCTAGGGCAACATGCAAATGGAACATGGGAATCTCACGGTGCAACCTAGTGGTAGAGACCATAGGAGGTGTTGACATACTTCCTTCTCCCACTTACTATAAATACTTTCTTTATTCACCTTGTTATTGACTCATGCAAATACCTTCCGAATGGAGGACGCTTCCAAGGCGACGCAAGACCGAGCATGAATCTCACCGTGTGAATTTTCCAGAGAGTGTAACGATGTATCTCATATATCTTTTTCATCCCACTAAGTATTTTAGACGGTTGGGTATACTTATTACTTAAGTATATTCTGGCTAATTAAATATAACTTAAGTCTAGGTGATTTTTCTAAAACTTATATCACTTAAGCATGCTCATAAAACTGGGCTAACTAAGCTCAAGTACTGGTCCGATCTCTAGGTAGTAGGTGTTTCGTAAACCGTCAACTTAAGTACCTCCAGCCTTAGACAAGATCGTGCCAGGTGAGCTTTCTTGTAACCGCAATTTTGTAAGAAATCGACCTATTTTAACTATTAAAATTGATCGTGCTTGGTTCTTAACCCTAAGTGATCATGCACTTATCTTTATTATAGATTTTAACGTCTATCTCGTTTTATGACGTTGAAAATAACCTATAACATGCGGAAGCAATTTAGATCTTAGGCACTTTTAGAACATCAATTATAGTAAATAACTAGCATGTTCATAAGTATTAAAACTTAATGAGTTTGAATACTAACCTTTTGTAGTTCAAATTCTTTTTCCTCACGAACCAGTTTCGAACCACCACTAGTGTCTTCTCCACTATCCTCCGGCCTTAGAACGAGATTGTGGAATCCGGTGTGTGACTAAACTTGGGAGAGATTTTGTATATATGAAGAGAGTGTTTGTGAGAGGTTTTTCTCAAGGTTTTTCACCAACAGGAAGACCTTTCATGTATTATGGTCACTCTATTTATAGAGTCATATTTGCATGTTCATGCAAATTTGAGATCACCAAATTTTGACACTCAAAATTCCACTCAAATGTTTGGGATTATGTGGCAAGCATGCATGCTTGAGTTAACCAAATTTTGACACTCAAAATTCAACTCAAATTTATGGGGTTTATTTGGCAAGCATGCAAGTTTGGTTAAACCAAATTTTAACACCTCAAAATTCCACTAACATGGATTTTTTCATTAAATGAAGTCAACATGTTGACTTTCTACATTTTGATTCAACAATCAATTTGAATTATTAATTTTAAATTAAAGTAATATTAAATAATTAATTAAAATATTTAATTAATATTTAATATTAATTCAAATGACAATCCCAATTAATTCCGACACATATTTGATTAAGATATTAAATCTTATTTAAATATCTCAGATTCTCTCTTTTTGTTTAATTCGTAAATAAAAAAAAATGCGTTAAATATATCGTATATATGTAGCGCATTCTCCCTAATTTCAATTCGAACACTTCGAACTCACTCGTCACACTGTTCTATTTTTTAGTCTGAAATGAGCTAGTAGAGTGACCTAATAGACCAATAGATCATGGGCTCCAATGATCCAAGATTAACAGGTTAAACTCATTAACCTTGTTAACCAACATTCGTTAACTACTAGGACATTCCACTATAGCCTAGTAGTTGCACTCCCCTCACTATAGATATATTTCTATCCATTTGATATAACCATGATTAGTAAGTCGATCCTGGATCCCTCTAGAGGTGGGTCAATTTACCGTTTTACCCCTGAAGTTACTTCTTGTTTCTTATGTCTCACTGATTCTTTAATGAATAATTGGTTTGTGGTCCAACCAGTAAACTGGATCCCTCTCAGGCCAATGAGAGGGTGGGGCCCCTTGTTCAAGACCTGGAGTCAGTACTTAAGGGAACTACCTCTCTTCTATCCTTAAAAGTTGGTAGGAGTGAATTCCATCTTGCACCCCACGTCCCCAACCATTTACCTAGTCTTACCCCTGAAATGGGAGGCCTATTGAGTTGGCGAACTTGAGCCACATTCACCATGCAAATCTAAGGATAATTCCAAATAAACAGGAGTACATGGTTAGCTCAGGATTAAGATCGAGTTACCTAGGTCATCGAATGAAAAGAAAATCAGTCTCAACAGTAAACGATATTATAAAGTGAGAGTTGTTTTCTTCATGGTCCGAACTTATGCAATACTCATTGCATAGGACGCCCCCACTCACATGTCTCCACATGTACAATTTTAGTGATCACATTGTTTATATCATATACAAAAGTGGGCCGCATCCATAGTGTTCCCAGAATAAGGTACTCAGTCTTATCCTTATACTATAGATCATTTTGACTATATACTTGAACTTGATCAACTCTTATGTCTCTATATATAGTTGAAGTAATCATACTATAGCCAGAGTATTCTTAGTTTATTGGATTTAGATTAATGATCGTTAAGTTCACTTTATTCAATAACAATCTTCAATGAATAAACAACAATAATAACTTTATTGAAAATAGAATATGTTTTTGTTTACAAACTATGAGTTTTAGGACATAAAAATCAATAGTTATAAGCCTAATGCTTTAATGAGTGAAGAAAGGTCTATAATTTTTATGGAGTTATTAGAGTCCATTTTAGGTTGTAATTGATCGAAAATGGAAGAGATAGCAAGCTGAACCGAAGAAGAAGATGGAAGAGGCAGTCCGGGTGTTTTTTTCCGCCTTTGGAATCCAGTTCAACGTTTTTAAGGGGTTGGTTCGCCCAGTTCGTGATCCTCGGGAGCGGTTCAAGTTGTTTTTAATTATTAATGTAATAATTTAGTTAATTGCTTGTTTTAAAATGTCAAAACCAATCCACTTTAGCGTGTTTAATTAATTATGCATTATGAATGTATGTTTTAATTAAATAGAAAATGTATATGCATAAAGTATGTCATGTAGATTTAAAATCCCACCTTAGGCTAAGCATGTTTCATGCATTCCAAGTATGTTATAAGTGTTATAATGTACTTGAGCCTAGTTAGCCTAGTTTTATGAGCATGCGTGAGTGATGTAAGGATTTTTTTTTAAAATGAAAAATCGCCTAGACATCAAAGGTAAAAATCCAGTATAAATCTTATACTTGGAAAAATCACCTAAACTTAGGTTATATTTAATTAGCCGGAATATACCTAAGTAATAAATATATCCAACCATCTAAAATACTTAGTGGGAGGAAAAAGGTATATGAGATATATCGTTTTCTTTTTACGCTCTCTGGAAAATTTACACCATGAGATTCATGCTCGACCTCATGTCGCCCTAGGAGCAACCTCCATTTGGAATGTATTTGCATGAGTCAATAACTAGGTGAATAAAGAAAGTAAGTGGGAGAATGAAGTATATGAACACATCCTATGGTCTCTACCACTAGGTTGCACTGTGAGATTCTCATGTTCCGTCTGCATGTTACCCTAGAGCAACTACTCATTCGGAGGGTTGTAGCATGGGAGTCGGAATAACGCAAACTCTAAAAATGGATAGGATTTCTTAGGTCCATTCCCAACTTTGACTTTTTCATTCGATAGCATTGTTGGGGTCGATCTCTGAGGTCTGGAAATGGCGGGTCACACTTACGAAGAATTACTAAGAGTTAGTATATTCTTGACCAAAGTGGCGATAACTAAAACACTATAGAAATAAGAGTTATTCTGGGATTAGTGTTTAAGTCAAGAATGTCTTGGTTTAGTGAATGAGTGATTTACTGTCCCTCGGTAGCAATTGCTCTAACTCACTAAAGTATCATTGCAAATTAATAATTTTTGGGTACGTTATTCATTTGCTAAACCTGATTGGATTAAAAAGAATTAAGTCAATTCACTAATAGAATTTGCTTTAATTCTCAGCATGTCATGCTCAATAGTACAATTACTCGCTTCTGAGAAATTAAACGACGACAATTACGCAACAAGGAAATCAAACCTAAACACAATACTTGCAAATGATGATTTGAGGTTTGTTTTAACTGAGGAATGTCCCCTAAACCCCGGCTCAAATACAAACCGAATAGTTTGGGATGCATATGACAAAAAGGGTAAGGGGAAAGATAAGATTCTCACTAACCGCAAACGCAAGGTTCAAAATGCAGATAATGAAAAATGTTTCCATTGCAATGAAAACGGGCACAGGAAAAGTGACCTCCAAAATACCTTGCAGAGAAGAAAGCCGAAAAGGCACAACAAGGTAAATATGATTTACTAGTTGTAGAAATATGTTTAGTTGAGTATGACCACTCAACTTGGATATACTGGATTCAAGGGCCACTAATCATATTTGTTCTTTTTTTTTCAGAAAACTAGTTCCTGGAGAATGCTTGTGGAAGACGAGATAACACTCAGGGTTGGAACAGGTGAAGTTGTCTCAGCAAGATTAGTAGGAAATTTAAAGTTGTTTATCGAAGATAGATTCATTATATTAGATAATGTACTTTTTGTTCATAGAATGAAAAGAAATCTAATATCTATCTCTTGTTTATTAGAACAATTGTATAAAGTATCTTTTGAAATCAATGAAGTGTTTATTTTCAAAAGAGGTATTCATATTTGTTCTGCAAAACTAGAAAACAACTTATATATGTTAAAACCGAGGAAAACAAATGCTATTTTAAATACTGAGATGTTTAAAACAGCTAAAATTCAATGAACCATGAAAGAAGCAATTGAGTTGGCAAAGAACCCAATGAACCATGAAAGAAGCAAACACATTGACGTTCGTTTTCACTTTATCTGAGATCATGTGAAGGAAGGAAGTGTGGAATTTCTGCATGTGGCAAGTCAGGATCAAGTTGCGGACATCTTTACAAAACCACTACCGAAAGTACTTTTTGAAAAATACAAGAAGATGATTGGCATGACAGATGGCAGGAGCATTTAAGTTGATGGGGGAGCTTTATTGAATAAACGTTAAATGTTATTTGTTAGTTAATTTTAATGGGTTTTAAATTCAAAAGTCAGTAGTAAATGGAAAGGCAAAGTCTTGAAAATGAAAGGCCAAAATTTATTTTAGGAGATAGTGGGTTTTATGGGTCAGGAAATAGTGGCATTCTGATAGCCATAGCTTATAAATACATAGTATTTCTATTGTGAAGAGCAGAGAAAAAAAGAAAAGAAAAGAAACAAAGAAGTAATAGAAGAAGGGTTTTTCAAATAAACCGAGTGTTCTTTGTCTCTTTCTTTCGTTAGTGTGCAAGATTTATTTAGCTTTTACACGTTTTTACTCAGTTGATTGAATATTTTGTTTTGACCATTTGACAAACACTTGGAATGGATTACCATTTTGTAGGTGGTCATTTGAAGGGAAGTGGCACAGATTTAGTTGGTCCCTTTGGGGCCATTTTTAACGGTACTTTTTTCATCAAAGTCAAATTCGAGGTTTTCTTTTCTGTGTTATTTTTACAATTTTTGTTTTCATTTTATTCCAACAAATGTCCTTTGTTCCGTCAACGATTTTCTCTCACCAATTGTCAAAAGACTGATGGTGTTATATAACACGTGCCGAAGCAATTTGTATCTTAGGCACGCTAAGTACATTAATTATAGTAAATTAGCTAGCATGTTCAAAAGCATTAAAACTCAATGAGTTTGAATACTATCCTTTTGTAGTTCAAATTTCTTTTACCTCACGAACCGGTTTCGAACCACCATAGTGTCTTTCCTACTATTCTCTGGCCTTAGAACGGGATTGTGGAATCCGGTGAGTGACTAAACTTGATAGGAATTTAGTATATGTAAAGAGAGTTTTGAGAGATTTTCTCAAAGTTTTTCAAGCTCACTTTTCATGTACCTTGATCACTCTATTTATAGATTCAAATTTGCATGTTCATGCAAATTTGAGATTACCAAATTTTGACAATTAAATTTTCACTCAAATTTGTGGGATTATGTGACAAGCATGCAAGTTTGAGTTAACCAAAATTTTTTTTTTTTTTTTTTGCATCCTTCTCGTATCTTATCTCAAACATATCATTGAACACATCATACCACAATTATTATCATACAATTCACATATTATAACATAACATAAACATAATATAAGCGTACCAATTCACTGATAATTCACACATATCAGTATATATGACACGTGTCGAACCAGGCACGAGTCAACATCAAATATAACTATGCCGATAGTAAGGCTACTTACCTGATTAGCTTAATTCGTTGTCACGAATATATCCTTAATGAAAGTTCGATTCTGTCCATCGAAATCCGAGTAACTCTGTATTTACTTTTCTCTCTATATTAAGTTTGTGGTTTTTACAATAACTAATAATGAGTTCGAAAAGTATATTTTTTTATTTTAAAAAAATCAGTTATCAAACATGGTTCTATTTTATTTCAAACAAAAAATAAGAACGGGTTACCAAATAAGTCCATAATTGCCCTCCTTTGTGACAAGAATACAAAACACCAAAACCTACCCTTGTCATCAGCTTTAAAGTTAAATAACATTACACTCAAGAATATGCGTTACAGTTATCGACGGATGATTAACGATCGCTCTTATGGGTTGTTTTTGTAAATAACTAAAATACTAATAATAATAAATAAAACAATCGATAAGTAATCACGCAATATTTTGTCACCCATTCCAATACAACAGATCATGGGAGCCGTTAACAATTAAAACTAATTTTGCAAGCATAAAAGAAACAAACCAAGCATAAATCTTTTTAAGGATTTCTTATGAGTCCTTGGTACTCGAAGAAGTATGAAACTCGTGAATCTATTCTATGAAGAAATTGAAAAATGGAGATTCTTAATTATTCGTAATTAATGATTTCTTAATTGATTTTATAGAAATTCAAAAATCTCTCTCTCTCTCTCGATCTCGATATGTCGTATAGGTCAGAACCTACTCTCTTAGCTGTAACATTCTCTCAGGGAGATCTCACATCGGTTGGAGAGGGGAACGAATTATAAAAGGGTAGAAATTTCTCCATAGTAGACCCGTTTTAAAACCTAAAGAAGCCAATATCTATTGAAAAATTTTACCTTTTAATCAAAAGTACGTACACTTTTAACAATTGACTTACATCATATTAAGTTATACTACTTATGCAAATACCTTTCTAATACAATATCAAAAAAAAAAAAAATCAATTAATTTCAACATCATCATAATTTAAATAGTCATGAAATTGTACTATCGGCGATATCAGAGGTTCAAATTGCTCTATACTACACGTACTCGAACTCATTTTTATTTCATATGAAGGGGATAGCACCTTTGCTTGATGAAGCATACGTGACAAAAGGGGATGGATAAGATAATTGTGTAATTATTTCATGGCTTGTTACAGCAACAAAGCATGAGTGGAGAAGAAAATATTCGTCTGTTTTACCAAGCTCATCTGCAGAACTCATCACAAACTTGAACATCGTCACAGTTCATCAGACAAACAAGTTCACTCATTCGTGCATGTAACCCAACATTTCAATCATATATTTATTCGAGTAAAAAAGACTATACTACAAAAAATTATTATCAAACGAGAGAATGATATATTGAACCGAGAGAAGCGACGAGCAAGATAGTAAGGACCAAGAGAATGAAATGTCATAGCTGAGGAAGAAACTGAAACGATGACAATTTTTTTTTGCTGACGTGGGTTTGAAATGGTATATATGCCTAACATACTTTTACATTTTTAATTCAAAAGTTTATAGAACAATAACCAATAATGTTTGAGTTCCAAGCTTATAGTTTTTTATTAAAAAAAAATGATTATCAAATATGGTTCTATTTTTATTTTCAACAATAAATAAGAGCGCATTACCAAACAAGTCCATAATTACACTCTTTATGATAAGAATACAAAATATCGAAACCCTCCCTTATTCATCAGCTTTAAAGTTAAAGGACTGTAACATTACACTCAAGAATATGGGTTCCATTTATCGACGGACGGTTACCGATCGCTCTTAGGAGTTGTTTTTGTAAATAACAAAAATACTAATAATAATAAATAAATAAGCACGTAATATTTGGTCAACCATCTTAATATAACAGATGGATCCAAAGAACAGATGAATCCAAGATGGTTGACAATTAAAACTAATCTTGCAAGTATAAAAGTGAAACGAACCAAGGACAAGTATTCTCATATTTACAAAATGAATTCATTTTCAACCCTTGCGTTCTCTCTCCTAATGTTGTTGTTCTTCACTACCCTATTTACTACCGTATCCACTTGGTAAATTGACTTTTTAATCAAAAGTACCTACTTTATAATAATTCAGTCATGTTATATTAAAATATACAACCTGTGCAAATTCCTTTCTAGTATAAGATCAACAAAACAAATTAATTTCAACCTGATCATAATTTAAATGGTCATGAGATTGTACTCTCGATGATATCAGAGGTTCAAATCGCTCTATACTACACGTTTTTGAACTCATTTTTATTCCATATTAATGTGATAGCAGCTCTGTTACAAAGACTCGATGGACCTTAGAAGAAAAAGGGTAATAAACTAGTTTACATACAAAAATGTCATGAAGTCTAATGCCTCCAAACTGCAAACTCTTTGGGAAGGAGGTCATCTCGTAAGTGCAAATATAAACCATCATCAAGCAATTATTTAGTGTATTCTAAGATGTCGAACTTATAGTACTTTTATACAATTAGATACGATCATTTTGGTAAAAAGTTTATCAAATTGCAACAAAAATAGCCATAGAATTATTTCTAGCGTCTCTTCTTCCTTACGACCATACTTATCAAAATCGAAGGTTGTTATCCTTCCATAGGTGTTTATGGATGAGTTGGTTCTGAAATTCAGGCGAACTCGACATTCAAGCTCTAACTTCAAATCTGGTGGATGTGAAATGAACTCAATTTATTTTGACCCATTCTAAACAAACGAGCTTTCACATTTTGGGTCAAAATATTATTTAGATACATAACCCTTTGTAGATAAGGTATGAGCTACCCTACACGTAATTTAAAAGATACGGTATGAATTAAGATAACAAAATTCGAATGTTCGATTTCTTACTCCTGAAATGTTGAACTAAAATAATCAAAATTTAGAGGCCTATTAGATATTATGTCAGAGTATAAACGTATAATTTAAATGTCCAATAAGCTTTTAATCTTACATAATCTTACACGCTCTTTATATGGTATGTTCTTACTACATCTCCCTTGTATAGCATTTAAATGTTCAATAAGAAATATTATTAATTTTATTTTAATTTATACATTTTTTAATAGGATCAGTATTAGAAAATTAAAAATTTTTTGGTAAAAATTTATTTGAAAAAAAAAACAATTCCTTGTCTCCAATGTGATCTCCATGAGGAATCCTCCCTCTAATCTCCGAAGAAACTAAATGGAGGATTTGGCACCTAATCTCTTAGATAATCATTTCTCTAATCTCCACAACCAATGATTTTTTAAGGAATAAAAAATAAAAACCCAAAAAGGAAAAGTTTTCCCACGAGTCTGTAGACATTATGTTGGAACAATAAACAATAAATGAAAATGTTATCAAATGATCCATATTTACTATTTATGGCAAGAATACGAATATTGAAACTTCTCAAAGATACAATCCACTTTTACCTTCCATTACACTATTTATAGACTATAAAAATGAAACAAACCAAGCACAAATGTGTTCATGCCTATATTTTTTTTCTACCATTTCAACAAAATATGTTTATTTTCAACACTTGGGCTTTCTCTCTGAATTTCATTGTTCTTCGATTACCAATTCACTACCATCGAATGATCGATCATCCAAAACCCAAAAATTATCGTCAAGATAACAAATGCTCTAAAAGCTAAGAATCAGCTCACTTTGCACCGTGGGCCAGCTACGACTTCAGCTTTCGTCCAAATTTATGGTTCTCAACATTGTTTTACTGTTTCTTCCAATGGCCTGGCTCATTTCATTACTTCAATATGTACGTAAATAAGAGAGATAGAAAGAATTGCAAAAGTACTCTATGTTCTTGGTATGTGAGCGAGCAAAATGTTTGTATGTTCAACTATAAAACCAATAAATATGATATTTGGTAAGAGTGGTCGGGTAAAAAATCAATATATTCATAAATTGGAAGGTTGGATTTTAATATTGAAATAAATTAATATTTTTTGATATGTTTGTCGTGTGTGTATCTTTTTTTCTTCTTCTTTTTATTAAAGCTTGATATGATTAGTATAAGTGAATATAACGCTATCGACATAAATTATGATATTAAGATTTTTCAACTTATTTTAATCATGATTGGTAATCAAAACAACTATACAAGATGCGGCATTGCTTTCGAAGACTTTTGGCCTAGAATAAAGGTACGGTCGAGTATTAGGACTTAGCCTAGAGTAGAGGCAAGTGTGATTGAATAGAATTTAGTCACTGCATAAGTTATGTTGGGTTAACGAAGAATAACCCTATCAAAGGTCTAATAAAGCCACAATGTCCAACGTACCATTTATTTTTCCTAACTTGAAGAGAAATTATTTGAAAACGTTCGATTTATTTAAGGAAAGGATAATACAAAGATATGATATAAATGATATTTTACAATGTGTCATATCAGGCAATAATATAAACGTTTTCAATTAATAAATGACATATCAGAGGAGGGAAATACAAACATACCATGTAGACTATACGTTACCCTCTTTTATGACAAGAATACAAAATATCAAAACTCACCCTTGTTCATCAGCTTTAAAGTTAAAGGACCATAACATTACACTCAATAATATGTGTTACAGTTATCGATGGCTCTTATGAGTTGTTTTTGTAAATCACAAAAATACTAATAACAATAAATAAAACAATCGATAAGTAAGCACGTAATATTGGGTCACCCATCCTAATATAACAGATCGATCCGAGCGGTACACAATTAAAACTAATTTTGCAAGTATAAAAGTGAAACAAACCCGGCACAAGCATTATCATATTTTCAAAATGAATTCATTTTCAACACTTGCCTTGTCTCTCCTAATGTCGTTGTTCTTCACTACACTATTTACAACCATTGACGGATCAATCTTCAAAGACCCACCGATTACCGTCAATATAACAAATGTTCTAGAAAGTCACAATCAACTCACTGTTCACTGCAAATCTGGCGATGATGACTTGGGAATCCACCCGCTCCCATTTTTGGGCGGCTACGCCTTCACCTTTCGACCAAACTTTTGGGTGTCAATACAATTTTACTGTACCTTTCAATGGCCTGGGTTTTCGCAGTACTTTGATATCTACAAGGATAGCAGAGATAGAATCAAATGCAACAAAACTCTGTGTTTGTGGATTGTTGGAAAACAAGGTATCTGTATGTTTGACTATAAAACCAAATTGTACGATATTTGCCACGCTTGGCTGCCTAAATGAATGTAACTAATCAATATATCCGGAAACTTCAAATATAATATTATAGTAAATCATATTAATTTGTTGTTCTTGTGTGTGTTTTTTCCTTTTTTAAAATTTGATATGGGGTATTAGTTTTAATGAATTATAATATTAAGATTTGTTAAGGTAATTGAACCTATACACTACTTATTTATTAATTTCATCCACTTCGATCGAAATTATTTGAAGATGTCCCCGCAATGTGGTATAGATAGGATGAGTTTATGTCTATCTTGTTCGCTTGGTTCAGGCGGCCTTCCCTTATCTTCTCTGACGTTGAGAATATTTCTTGTTTGAGAAATGAGTGCACCCGAATGCCCAACTCTAGATATTTTACAAAAAGAGGAAACAGATAGTAGACATAATTTTCCTCATTTATTGAAAAACCCGGGTACTTTTATAAAAAATAAACCAAACTCAAATGTGGTAAGAATACAAAAAGTAATTAACTTCTTTTTTTTTTTTTTTCCATCCGTTTTTAAATTTAAAATCTCATTAGCCTTTAATCTTACCTTACCTGTCTCTGTTGTTTCGACCAAAAGGGATTCGTTTTCAATCTTGACGCAACCTGGTCGCGTTATTTTTATTTTCTTTTCTATTTACCATTGAAATATAAACTAAATTTATAGTCACCCAATAAAAATAATTTATTTTACAAGCTTGTTGGAATCAACATGATTAGCGTCACCGTCTTACATTAGTCGCGTCATGGTTTTTGTTTATTAGTCTCTCAAATGATCTGATGGGCGCCACTCGCATGTTGCCTTCTTGTCTATCGTGTAGGTCAAAACCTACTCTCTTAGATATGATATTCTCTATGAGAGATCTCACATAGCGGTGAACAAAATATTTTTTACAAGGGTGTGAAAACCTCTGATACAAGCGTTTTAAAACCTTGAGAGAAAATCCGAAAGAAAAAAATATCTAACGGGGAATTTGACATTTTAATCAAAAGTACATAATTTATAACAATTTAGCTATGTTATACTAAATTACAGTACTTATGCAAATTGTTTTCGGGTACAATATCAACAAAACTAATTAATTTCTATCCGGATCATAATCTAAATGTGAATGAGATTATACTCTCGACGATATTAGAGGTTGAAATCGCTCTATACTACACGTTCTTGAACTCATTTTTATTCCACATTAACGTGATAGCAACCCTGTTACAAAGGCTTGATGGAGCTTCCAAAAGCAAAAGGGTAATAAACTAGTTTACATACAAAAATGACGTGACGTCTAATGGCTCTAAACTGCAAACTCGTCGGGAAGGAGGTCAGCTCACAAGTGCAAGTGTACACCATTATCAAGCAATTGCTTAGAGTATTCTAAGATGTCGAACATATAGTACTTGTACACAATTAGATATCATTTTGGTAAAAAGCTTATCAAATTGCAACAAAAATAGTCATAGAATTATCTCTAGGGTTTCTTCTTCCCTGCAACCATCCTAATCAAAATCGAAGGTTGTTCTCCTTTCATAGGTGTTTATGGATGAGTTGGTTGTTGAAATTCAGGCGCAGAGCTCGACTTTCAAGCTCTAACTTCAAATCTGGTGGATGTGAAATGAACTCAATTTATTTTGACGCATACTAAACAAACGAGATGTCGTACTTTGGGTCAAAATATTATTTAGATACATAACCGTTCGTAGATAAGGTATGAGCTACACTAAGCGCAATTTATTAGATACGGTATGAATTAAGATCACAACGTTCGATAGTTAAATTTCTTACTCCTGAAATGTTGAACTAAAATAAAGAAAATTTAGAGACCTATTAGACATTCTACCAAGTTTATGGACAAGTAGATATAAAGTTGAAAGTTTGTGAGGGACTAAACGTATAATTTAGATAAATTTAAATGTCCAATAAGCTTTCTTTATACTACATCTCCCTTATATAACATTTCTTTTTTGAAGCTTGATATGATTAGCATAAATGAATTATAAACGCTACCGACGTAAGTTATGATATTAAGAATTGTTAACTTATATTGGTCGTGATTGACAATAAAAACAACTATATGAGATGCAATATGGCATTCGAAGGATTTTGGGTCTAGAGTAAAAGTAAAGGCGAGCCTTAGGACTTGGCTGAGAGTAGAGGCAAGTCGGTTAGAATTTCTATCAAGTGAACATATACTCATTTTTGCTACATGTGTCATTGAACAAAGCTTAGTTTCTGCATAAGTTATGTTATGTTAGCGAAGAAGAACCATGCCTAACGTCTAATGAAGCCCCAAAGTCAAGTAAAAAATGTTTTTTTTCATTTATTTATTGTTTCCAACTTTGAGAGAAATTAATAAAAAAAAAAAAAAATGTTCGGTTTATTTAAGGAAAGGATAATACAAAGATATGATATAAAAGACTACTATACGAGATGCGGCATTGCTTTCCAAGAATTTTGGCCTAGAATAAAGGTAAGGTCGAGCCTTAGGACTTAGCCTAGAGTAGAGGCAAGTATGATTGAATAGAATTTAGTCACTGCACAAGTTATGTTGGATTAACGAAGAATAACCTTGTCAAAGGTCTAAAAAAGCCACAATAAACAACGTACCATTTATTTTTCCTAACTTGGAGAGAAACTATTTGAAAACGTTCGGCTTATTTAAGGAAAGGATAATACAAAGATATGATATAAATGATATTTTACAATGTGTCATATCAGGCAATAATATAAACATTTTCAATTAATAAATGACATATCAGAGGAGGGAAATACGAACATACCATGTAGACTGTACGTTACCCTCTTTTATGACAAGAATACAAAATATCAAAACTCACCCTTGTTCATCAGCTTTAAAGTTAAAGGACCATAACATTACACTCAAGAATATGTGTTACAGTTAACGACGGATGGTTAACGATGGCTCTTATGAGTTGTTTTTGTAAATCACAAAAATACTAATAACAATAAAAAAAACAATCGATAAGTAAGCACGTAATATTGGGTCACCCATCCTAATATAACAGATCGATCGGAGCGGTACACAATTAAAACTAATTTTGCAAGTATAAAAGTGAAACAAACCCGGCACAAGCATTATCATATTTTCAAAATGAATTCATTTTCAACACTTGCCTTGTCTCTCCTAATGTCGTTGTTCTTCACTACACTATTTACAACCATTGACGGATCAATCTTCAAAGACCCACCGATTACGGTCAATATAACAAATGTTCTAGAAAGTCACAATCAACTCACTGTTCACTGCAAATCTGGCGATGATGACTTGGGAATCCACCAGCTCCCGTTTTTGGGCGGCTACGCCTTCACCTTTCGACCAAACTTTTGGGGGTCAACACAATTTTACTGTACCTTTCAATGGCCTGGGTTTTCGCAGTACTTTGATATCTACAAGGATAGCAGAGATAGAATCAAATGCAACAAAACTCTGTGTTTGTGGATTGTGGGAAAACAAGGAATCTGTATGTTTGACTATAAAACCAAATTGTACGATATTTGCCACGCTTGGCTGCCTAAATGAATGTAACTAATCAATATATCCGGAAACTTCAAATATAATATTATAGTAAATCATATTAATTTGTTGTTCTTGTGTGTGTTTTTTCTTTTTTTAAAATTTGATATGGGGTATTAGTTTTAATGAATTATAATATTAAGATTTGTTAAGGTAATTGAACCTATACACTACTTATTTATTAATGTCTTCCGCTTTGATCGAAATTATTTAAAGATGTAATCGTGGTATATCCTTAATAGAGTAGAGGCAAGTATGATTGAATAGAATTTAGTCACTGCATAAGTTATGTTGGGTTAACAAAGAATAACCTTGATTGCTATTTTTACAACTTGATTGCTATTTAAACTCATCACTCTTCATATTTTTCACAACACAACACACAGAACATTTGTTTCCTCGATCTAAATTTTTTAAAAGCCTCCATTGTTGCTCTCTACAAAGCTTCTAATTCTATTTTTTTTATCTTATTCTTGAGAGAGATGCCTATTACTTCAGAGTGTTTTGTTGTGTTTGTATAAGATTTCAGACAACTGTACTGGTTTGATCATGAGCCATGGAAAGAATTGAGTTTTCTCTTGAACTCGTAAAAAGAACAGTGTACCGGTTTGATCCTGAGCCGTGGAAAGGATTGAGTTTGCTCTTATACTCGTAAAAGGAGCGATGTAGCGGTTGGGCTCTAATTTGAGTAAAGATTAGAAAGTTTTATTCAAATTTCAAGAGGTGCTTAGGGAGTGGAGTAGGTCGAGTTGACTAAACCACTATAAAACTACGGTGTTATATTTTCTGACCTTATTCCTATTTAAATTCTAAATTTTAAGTTTTATTGTTATTAAAAAAATTAATAATTAAAGAACATGACCATTCTCGACATGGTTCGATCAATGCTCAAGAGCAAAAGGATGCCAAAGGAATTTTGGGCAAAAGCCGTGCAATGCACCCATCTAGGTACAAAATCGATGTCCACATGCAAAGTTGGATGATTAAACACCACAAGAGGTTTGAAGCGGACAAAAGCCTACAATCTCTCATCTCCAAGTGTTCGGTAGTGTTGCTTATATTCTAAAACTCATAGTTTGTAAACAAAATCATATTTTGTTTTCAATAAAGTTATTATTGATATTTATTCCGTAAAGATTGTTATGGAATAAAGTAAATCTTACGATCATTAATCTAAATCCAATAAACTAAGAACACTCTGACTATAGTATGAAAACTTGAACTATATGTAGAGACATAAGAGTGGATCAAGTTGAAGTACATAGTCAAAATGATCTAAAGTATAGGATAAGGTTGAGTACCTTATTCTGGGGACACTATGGATGCGGCCCACTTTTGTATATGATATAAACAATGTGATCACTGAATTGTAAATGTGGAGACATGTGAGTGGGGACATCCTATGCAATGAGTATTGCATAAGATCGAAACATGAAGAAAACCACTCTCACTCTATAATGTCGTTTACTGTTGAAACTGATGTTTTCATTCAATGACTTAGGTAACTTGATCTTAATCCTGAGCTAACTATGAATTCCTGTTTATTCGAAATTATCCTTAGATTTGCATGGGTGAGAGTGGCCCGAGTTTGCCGACTCAATAAGCCTCCTCTTTCAGGGGTAAGACTGGGTAAATAGCTGGAGACATAGAGTGTAAAATGTAATTCACTCCTACCCGCTTTTAGGGATAGTAGAGAGGTTGTTCTAAAGTATTGACTCCAAGTCTGGAACAAGGGGTCTCACCCTCTCATTGGCTCGAGAGGGATTCGGTTTGGTGGTTGGACCACAAACCGATTGTTCATTAGAGGATCAATGGGACTCAAGGAACAAGAAGTAACTTTAGGGGTAAAATGGTAAATTGACCTAGCTCTAGTTACGAACAACCTGTGAAGGATCGACTTACTAATCGTGGTATATCAAATGGACATAAATATATCTATAGTGAGGGGAGTGCAACTACTAGGCTATAGTGGAATGTCCTAGTAGTTAACGAATGTTGGTTAACAAGGTTAATGAGTTTAACCGGTTAATGAGTTTAACCGGTTAATCTTGGATCATTGGAGCCCATGATCTATTGGTCCATTAGGTCCCTCTACTAGCTCATATCGAACTAAAAAATAGAACAGTGTGACAGTGAGTTCGAAGTGTTCGAATTCAAATTAGGGAGTACATGCTAAATATATACGATATATTTAACCACATTTTGTTTTAATTATGAATTAAACAAAAAGAGAGAATTGAAGATATTTAAATAAAATTTAAATATTTTAATTGTGAATAGTGATTCATAATCATATGTGCTGGAATTGATTGGGATTGGCATTTTATTTAATGTTAAATATTAATTAAATTGTTTATTTAATCATTTAATATTATTTTGATTTGAAATTAATTATTTAAATTAATTTTTGAATTATAATAAAGAAAGTCAAAATGTTGACTTCAGGAAAAATCCATGTTTGAGTGTCAATATATGGTTTAACCAAACTTCATGTTTGTCCCATAATCCAACAAATTTGAGTTGAATTTTAAGTGTCAAATTTGGTTAACTCAAACTTGCATGGTTGCCATGTAATCCCACAAATTTGAGTGAAATTTTGAGTGTCAAATCTCTCAAATAGAGTGATCAAGGTACATGTAAAGTTGGCTGAAAATTTTTGAGAAAATCTCTCAAAACTCTCTCTTTATATATACTAAATTCATATCAAGTTTAGTCACTCACTGGATTCCACAATCTCGTTCTAAGGCCAGAGAATAGTAGGGAAGACACTAGTGGTGGTTAGAAACCGGTTCTTGAGGAAAAATGAATTTGAACTACAAAAGGTTAGTATTCAAACTCATTGAGTTTTAATGCTTTTGAAGATACTAGCAAATTTACAATAATTAATGTACTTAGAATGCCTAAGATCCAAATTGCTTCCGCACGTGTTATAGTAACACCATCAATTGGTATTAGAGCAAGTTTTAGGCACTTTATTTACATTAATTTGAGCATGGTCGGTATCAATTCATATATGAAATTTTGTGGTTGCTAAATTGGATGTTTTTTGTTTTGACATTTTTTTTATGCTTCCATTTGATACAATTATTGTAATTGAAGGTGTTAATATAACACCTGCGGAAGCAATTTGGATCTTAGGCACTTTTAGAACATCAATTATAGTAAATAACTAGCATGTTCATTAGTATTAAAACTTAATGAGTTTGAATACTAACCTTTTGTAGTTCAAATTCCTTTTACCTCACGAACCGGTTTCGAATCATCACTAGTGTCTTCTCCACTATCCTCCGGCCTTAAAACGGGATTGTGGAATCCGGTGAGTGATTAAACTTGGGAGGGATTTTGTATATATAAAGAGAGTGTTTGTGAAAGGTTTTTCTCCAGATTTTTCACCAAAAAGGAGACCTTTTATGTATTATGATCACTCTATTTATAGAGTCATATTTGCATGTTTATGCAAATTAGAGATCACCAAATTTTGACACACAAAATTCCACTCAAATGTTTGAGATTGTATGGCAAGCATGTATGCTTGAGTTAACCAAATTTTAACACTCCACTCGATTTTGTGGAGTTTATTTGGCAAGCATGCAAGTTTAGTTAAACCAAATTTTGACACCTCAAAATTCCACTAACATGGATTTTTCTCTTAAATGAAGTGACTTTCTTCATTTTGATTCAATAATCAATTTGAATTATTAATTTCAAATAAAAGTAACATTAATATTAATTCAAATGACAATCTCAATTAATTCCGACACATATTTGATTAAGATATTAAATCTTATTTAAATATCTCAGATTTTCTCTTTTTGTTTAATTCGTAAATAAAACAAAAATGCGGTTAAATATATCGTATATATGTAGCGCATTCTCCCTAATTTGAATTCGAACACTTCGAACTCATTCGTCACATTGTTCTATTGTTTAGTCCGATATGAGCTAGTAGAGGGACCTAATGGACCAATAGATCATGGACTCCAACGATGCAAGATTAACAGGTTAAACTCATAACCTTGTTAACCAACATTCGTTAACTACTAGGACATTCCATTATAGCCTAGTAGTTGCACTCCCCTCACTCTAGATATATTTATGTCCATTTGATATAACCATGATTAGTAAGTCGATCCTTCACAAGTTGTTCGTAACTAGAGCTAGGTCAATTTACCGTTTTACCCCTAAAGTTACTTCTTGTTCCTTGAGTCCCATTGATTCTCTAATGAACAATTGGTTTGTGGTCCAACCACCAAACCGAATCCCTCTCGAGCCAATGAGAGGGTGAGACCCCTTGTTCAAGACTTGAGTCAATACTTATGGGAACAACCTCTCTACTATCCCTAAAAGCGGGTAGGAGTGAATTCCATTTTACAATCTATGTCTCCAGCTATTCACCCAGTCTTACCCCTGAAATGGGAGGCTTATTGAGTTGGAAAACTCGGGCCACTCTCACCCATGCAAATCTAAGGATAATTTCGAATAAACAAAAATTCATAGTTAGCTCAGGATTAAGATCAAGTTACCTAGGTCATCGAATGAAAACATCAGTCTCAACAGTAAACGGCATTATAAAGTGAGAGTGGTTTTCTTCATGGTTCGATCTTATGGAATATTCATTGCATAGGACGCCCCCACTCACATATCTCCACATTTACAATTTAGTGATCACATTGTTTATATCATATACAAAAGTGGGCCGCATCCATAGTGTCCCTAGAATAAGGTACTCAACCTTATCCCTGTACTATTGATCATTTTGACTATATACTTCAACTTGAGCTACTCTTATGTCTCTACTTATAGTTAAAGATATCATACTATAGTCAGAGTGTTCTTAGTTTATTGGATTTAGATTAATGATCGAAAAGTTCACTTTATTCAATAACAATCTTTACTGAATAAACAACAATAATAACTTTATTGAAAATAGAATATGCTTTTGTTTACAAATTATTAGTTTTAGGACATAAAACCCAACAAACTCCCACTTGGACTAAAACTCTAGTGGGGTTTTATAACGGTTAATAAAGAGAAAGACATAAATATAATAAACTAGGTCATCACATACTCATGCCTTTTCTCCCACTTGCCCTAGATTACATAACTCATAGTCCTAGACTCACTAAGTGCTCTTCAAACACTTTAGCCGTGAGGGGCTTTGTAAGTGGATTAGCAATGTTGTGCTCTGAAGCTATCTGTGTGACGATTACATCTCCTCGTTGCACAACTCCCTTATGAGATGATATTTGCGCTTAATATGTTTTCCTCGCGTATGGCTTCTTGGTTCTTTTGAATTTGCAACTTCTTCACTGTTATCACAATAAAGAGTGACGAGAAGATGCATATCTGGAACGACTTCCAAATCAGTTAAGAAGTTCCTAACCCATACAGATTCTTTCGCTACTTCACAAGCAGCAACATACTCAGCCTCCATGGTGGAATCAGCAATGTAACCTTGTTGTATGCTTCTCCATATTATTGCTCCTCCGTTCATAGTGAAGACAGATCCTAATGTTGATTTCCTCGAATCTACATCGGTCTGAAAATCTGAGTCAGTGTACCCTGTAAGGATCAGATCCTTAGCACCGTACATTAGCATATAGTCCCTCGTTCTCCTAAGATACTTGAGGATATTCTTAACGGCAGTCCAATGTGCACGTCCCGGATTGGACTGATATCTGCTGACAATTCCCACAGCATAGCATATGTTGGGTCGGGTACACAGCATGACATACATCAGACTACCGACTGCTGATGCATAGGGAATGTGTCTCATATCCTCAACTTCTTGAGGTGTCTTAGGACTTTGTTCCTTCGACAAATGAACTCCATGCCTAAAAGGTAATAATCCTTTCTTGGAGTCTTGTATCTTATATCGAATCAACATTTTGTTGATGTATGATGCTTAAGACAATGCTAGTGATTTGTTCTTGCGATTCTGAACAATTTGGATTCCAAGAACAAACTGAGCCTCTCCCAAATCTTTCATTTGGAATTGTGTCGCTAGCCAATGCTTAATGTCAGTCAGAAATCCCACATCATTTCCAATGAGTAAGATATCGTCAACGTACAACACTAGGAAAGCTACTGTAGAGTTGACTATCCTTTTATAAACACAAGGTTCTTCAACATTCTGTTTAAAACCATAAGATTTGATCGCAGTATCAAACTTTATATTCCAAGATCGAGATGCTTGCTTCAACCCATAAATGGATCTTTTAAGCTTGCAAAACCCTTTGCTCGTGATCCTATTCAATGAACTCCTCTGGTTGAGCCATATAGATACTCTCTTCAAGATTGCCGTTTAGAAAGACTGTCTTAACATCTATTTGCCAAATTTCATAATCATAAAATGTGGCAATAGACAAGAGTATTCTAACCGATTTAAGCATAGCAATAGGAGTGAAGGTTTCTTCATAGTCCACCCCCTCTCTTTGAGTATAACCCTTTGCTACTAGTCGAGCTTTAAAGGAAGGTTTCTTCATAGTCCACCCCCTCTCTTTGAGTATAACCCTTTGCTACTAGTCGAGCTTTAAAGGTCTATACCTTAATAGTCCACCCCCTCTCTTTGAGTATAACCCTTTGCTACTAGTCGAGCTTTAAAGGTCTATACCTTACCGGTTTGGTCTTGTTTTCTCTTATAGATCCATTTGCAACCAATAGGTTTTATCCCATCTTGTTGATTTACAAGTTTCCAAACTGAATTGAAGTACATTGACTCCATTTCAAGATTCATGGCTTTAATCCACTGATCTCTATCTTTATCATTCATTGCCTGTTTATAGGTCAATGGATCCTCAATGCCATCATCAAGTATGATGACTTGAGTTTCTGCCAAACCCAAGTAACGATCGGTTGAGTTATAACCCTCCCACTACGTTGAGGCATTCTTAACTCTTGCGAAGGATGTGATTGACCAAAAGTGTCAGCTCCATCAACAACTCTTGTTGAAGGACCAACTTGATCAACAACTCTTGTGGTTTTATCAGTAGTTTTTAGAAATCTCACTTAATACTAGTTTGCTGCGAGGTTGATGATTTCTTACGTGATCTTCCTCTAAGAATGTAGTGTTTGTTGATACAAACACTCTATTTTTTTTAGGGTCATAAAACAAACCACCTTTCGTCTCTTTGGTGTATCCTACGAATAGACATAATTTTGAACGACATTCTAATTTCTTAGGGTTTTGCAACAACACATGTGCTGGACATCCTCAAATTTTGAAGTGACGTAAACTACCTTTTCGCCCTTTCCATAACTCATAAGGTATTTCTGAAACACTCTTAGTAGAAACCATGTTCAAAATGTATGTAGCAGTCTCCACTGCATATCCTCAAAACGAATCGGGTAATTGAGCGAAACTCATCATAGACCGAACTATGTCTAATAAAGTTCTATTTCTCCTTTCTGATACACCATTTTGTTGAGACATATCAGGGGCTGAGAGTTGAGACCTTATTCCATGTTCTATCATATAGTCTTGAAATCTTAAGTCCATGTACTCTCCTCCTCAATCTGATCGAAGTGTTTTAATAGTTTTACCTAATAGATTCTCAACCTCAGTCTTATACTCTCTGAATTTTTCAAGAGCTTCAAACTTGTGACGCATTAGGTAAAGATAGTAATACCTCGAATAATCATCAATAAAACTGATGAAATATTCATACCCTTCTCGTGTTTTGACATTCATTGGACCACAGAGATCTGTATGCACGAGTTCTAAGGTTTCTTTGGCTCTATAACCTTTTTCGGAAAACGATCGTTTAGTCATTTTACCCTCAAGACAAGACTCACATGGAGGTAAAGAGTTGTCTTCTAACTCATTTAGAAGTTCTCTTTTAACCAATCTCTCAATTCTATTGAGATTAATGTGGCCTAGTCTTAAGTGCCAAAGATAGGTATTAGGAGAAATCTTTTGTTGTTTATTTTGAGTTTCAGCTGTTTTAAACATCTCAATATTAAAAATGGCTTTTGTTTCGCTCGGTTTTAACATATATAAGTTGTTTTCTTGTTTTGCAAAACAAATATGAATACCTCTTTTGCAAATGAACACTTCATTGATTTCAAAAGATACTTTATACAATCGTTCTAATAAACAAGAGATAGATATTAGATTTGTTTTCATTTCAGGAACAAAAAGTATATTATCTAATATAACGAATCTATCTCCAAAAAATAACTTTAAATTTCTTACTGATCTTGCTGAGACAACCTCTCCTGTTCCAACCCTGAGTGTTATCTCGCCGTCCGCAAGCATTCTCCAGGAGCTAGTTTCCTGGTAAAAAGAACAAATATGATTAGTCGCCCCTGAATCTAGTATCCAAGTTGAGTTGTCATACTCTACTAAACATATTTCTACAATGAGTAAATCATATTTACCTTGTTGTGTCTTTTCGGCTTTCTTCTCAGTAAGGTATTTCGGGCAGTTTCTCTTCTAGTGCCCGTTTTCGTTGCAATGGAAACATTTTCCTTTAGCTGCTTTTTGAACCTTGTGTTTGCGGTTAGTAGGAATCTTATTTTTCTCTTTACCCTTCTTCTTCATCAAAACACTTTTAGAAGTTGAAGGTCTAGACTTATTTTTGGAGGACGATCCTCATAGTAATTTCTTGAAGATAACAACATTTGCTTCTCCTGTTTGTCCCTTGTTCGTTAAGAGGGATTGATAAGTCTGTAGCTCATTGAGAAGAGCAGTCAAGTTATATTCTATTTTGTTCATTACCACATTTGTGCGGAACTGGAAGAAGCTCTTCGGAAGAGACATCATGATAAAACTGACTTGACTCTTCTCATCAATGACAGCTTCATTTTCTTCTGCCACATTGAAATGGACCATCATGTCCAAGACAAGTTCTCTAACTGAGGTCCCTTCTTTCATACGACAGTTGTAAATGTATTTTATGACTTCATGTCTAAGGGAGAAGGATGGTTGTCCAAACATCCCTTTTAGAGATTCCATAATCTCTTTAGCAGTACTCAGAGCATAGTGTTTCTTAGCCAAAACATCAGATATGCTGGCTAGAATGTACACTCGGGCTTTGTCATTTTCCTTTATCCATTTGTCATACGCATCCCGAACTGTTCAGTTTGCATTTGAGCTGGTGTTTGGAGGACATTCCTCAATTAAAACAAACCTTAAATCATCAATAACCAGTATTGTGTTTAGGTTTGATTTCCAAGTTACGTAATTGTCGCCGTTTAATTTCTCAGAAGCGAGTTATTGTACTATTGAGTTTGTCATGCTGTGTGATACAAAGAAAATTCTATTAGTGATTTGACTTAATCCTGTTTAATCCAATCAGTTTTAGCAAATGTAATAATGTACCAAAAAATTATTAATTTGCAACAATACTTTAGTGAGTTAGAGCAACTGCTACCGAGGGGCAGTCAATCACTCATTCACTAAACCAAAACATTTTTGACTTTAAACACTAATCCCATAATAACTCTTGTTCCTATAGTGTTTTTAGTTATCGCTATTTTGGTCAAGAATATACTAACTCTTAGTAATTCTTTGTAAGTGTGACCCGCCATTTTAAACCTCAGAGATCGGTCCCAACAACTCTATCGAATGAAAAAGCCAAAGTTGGAAACGGACCTAAGAAATCCTATCCATTTATGGAGTTTGC
>NW_019272108.1:155427-160753 GCF_002738345.1 Cucurbita maxima | reverse complement strand
ACATAAAAATCAATAGTTATAAGCCTAATGCTTTAATGAGTGAAGAAAGGTCTATAATTTTTATGGAGTTATTAGAGTCCATTTTAGGTTGTAATTGATCGAAAATGGAAGAGATAGCAAGCTAAACCGAAGAAGAAGATGGAAGAGGCAGTCCGGGTGTTTTTCTCGCCTTTGGAATCTAGTTCAACGTTTTTAAGGGTTGGTTCGCCCAGTTCGTGATCCTCGGGAGCGGTTCAAGTTGTTTTTAATTATTAATGTAATAATTTAGTTAATTGCTTGTTTTAAAATGTCAAAACCAATCCACTTTAGCGTGTTTAATTAATTATGCATTATGAATGTATGTTTTAATTAAATAGAAAATGTATATGCATAAAGTATGTCATGTAGATTTAAAATCCCACCCTAGGCTAAGCATGTTTCATGCATTCCAAGTATGTTATAAGTGTTATAATGTACTTTAGCCTAGTTAGCCTAGTTTTATGAGTGATGTAAGGATTTTCTTTTAAAATAAAAAATCGCCTAGACATCAAAGTTAAAAATCCAGTATAAATCTTATACTTGGAAAAATCACCTAAGCTTAGGTTATATTTAATTAGCCGGAATATACCTAAGTAATAAATATATCCAACCATCTAAAATACTTAGTGGGAGGAAAAAGGTATATGAGATACAACGTTTTCTTTTTACGCTCTCTGAAAAATTTACACCATGAGATTCATGCTTGACCTCGTGTCGCCCTAGGAGCAACCTCCATTTGGAATGTATTTGCATGAGTCAATAACTAGGTGAATAAAGAAAGTAAGTGGGAGAATGAAGTATATGAACACATCCTATGGTCTCTACCACTAGGTTGCACTGTGAGATTCTCATGTTCCGTCTGCATGTTACCCTATAGAAACTACCCATTCGGAGGGTTGTAGCATGGGAGTCGGAATAACGCAAACTCCAAAAATGGATAGGATTTCTTAGATCCATTCCCAACTTTGACTTTTTCATTCGATAGCATTGTTGGGGTCGATCTCTGAGGTCTGGAAATAACGGGTCACACTTACGAAGAATTACTGAGAGTTAGTATATTCTTGACCAAAGTGGCGATAACTAAAACACTATAGGAATAAGAGTTATTCTGGGATTAGTGTTTAAGTCAAGAATGTCTTGGTTTAGTGAAGGAGTGATTTACTACCCCTCGGTAGCAATTGCTCTAACTCACTAAAGTATCGTTGCAATTTAATAATTTTAGGTACGTTATTCATTTGCTAAACCTGATTGGATTAAAAAGAATTAAGTCAATTCACTAATAGAATTTGCTTTAATTCTCAGCATGTCAAGCTCAATAGTACAATTACTCGCTTCTGAGAAATTAAACGACGACAATTACGCAACAAGGAAATCAAACCTAAACACAATACTTGGAAATGATGATTTGAGGCTTGTTTTAACTGAGGAATGTCCCCTAAACCCCGGCTCAAATACAAACGGAATAGTTTGGGATGCATATGACAAAAAGGATAAGGGGAAAGATAAGATTCTCACTAACCGCAAACGCAAGGTTCAAAATGCAGATAATGAAAAATGTTTCCATTGCAATGAAAACGGGCACAGGAAAAGTGACCTCCAAAATACCTTGCAGAGAAGAAAGTCGAAAAGGCACAACAAGGTAAATATGATTTACTAGTTGTAGAAATATGTTTAGTAGAGTATGACCACTTAACCTGGATATGCTGGATTCAAGGGTCACTAATCATATTTGTTCTTTTTTTCAGGAAATTAGTTCCTTGAGAATGCTTGTGGAAGACGAGATAACACTCACGGTTGGAACAGGTGAAGTTGTCTCAGCAAGATTAGTAGGAAATTTAAAGTTGTTTATCGAAGATAGATTCATTATATTAGATAATGTACTTTTTGTTCATAGAATAAAAAGAAATCTAATATCTATCTCTTGTTTATTAGAACAATTGTATAAAATATCTTTTGAAATCAATGAAGTGTTTATTTTCAAAAGAGGTATTCATATTTGTTCTGTAAAACTAGAAAACAACTTATATATGTTAAAATCGAGCAAAACAAATGCTATTTTAAATACCGAGATATTTAAAATATCTAAAATTCAATGAACCATGAAAAAAGCAATTGAGTTGGCAAAGAACCCAATGAACCATGAAAGAAGCAAACACATTGACGTTCGTTTTCACTTTATCTGAGATCATGTGAAGGAAGGAAGTGTGGAATTTCTGCATGTGGCAAGTCAGGATCAAGTTGCGGACATCTTTACAAAACCGCTACCGAAAGTACTTTTTGAAAAATACAAGAAGATGATTGGCATGACAGATGGCCGGAGCATTTAAGTTGATGGGGGAGCTTTATTGAATAAACGTTAAATGTTATTTGTTAGTTAATTTTAGTGGGTTTTAAACTCAAAAAGTCAGTCCTAAACGGAAAGGCAAAGTCTTGAAAATGAAATGCCAAAATTTATTTTAGGAGATAGTGGGTTTTATGGGTCAGGAAATAGTGGCATTCTGATAGCCATAGCTTATAAATACATAGAATTTCTATTGTGAAGAGCAGAGAAAAAAAGAAAAGAAACAAAGAAGTAATAGAAGAAGGTTTTTTCAAATAAACAGAGTGTTCTTTGTCTCTTTCTTTCGTTAGTGTGCAAGATTTATTTAGCTTTTACACGTTCTTACTCAGTTGATTGAATATTTTGTTTTGACCATTTGACAAACACTTGGAATGGATTACCATTTTGTAGGTGGTCATTTGAAGGGAAGTGGCACAGATTTAGTTGGTCCCTTTGGGACCATTTTTAACGGTACTTTTTTCATCAAAGTCAAATTCCAGGTTTTCTTTTCTGTGTTATTTTTACGCTTTTTGTTTTCATTTTATTCCAACAAATGTCTTTCGTTCCGTCAACGATTTTCTCTCACCAATTGTCAACAGACTGATGGTGTTATATAACACGTGCCGAAGCAATTTGTATCTTAGGCACTCTAAGTACACATTAATTATAGTAAATTAGCTAGCATGTTCAAAAGCAATGAGTTTGAATACTAACCTTTTGTAGTTCAAATTTCTTTTACCTCACGAACCAGTTTCGAACCACCATAGTATCTTCCCTACTATTCTCCGGCCTTAGAACGGGATTGTGGAATCCGATGAGTGACTAAACTTGATAGGAATTTAGTATATGTAAAGAGAGTTTTGTGAGATTTTCTCAAAGTTTTTTAAGCTCACTTTTCATGTACCTTGATCACTCTATTTATAGATTCAAATTTGCATGTTCATGCAAATTTGAGATTACCAAATTTTGAAAATTAAATTTTCGCTCAAATTTGTGGGATTATGTGACAAGCATGCAAGTTTGAGTTAACCAAATTTTGACACTCAAACTTTCACTCAAATTTGTGGGGTTTATTTGACAAACATGCATGTTTGGTTAAACCAAATGTTCGACACTCAAAATTCCACTAAAATATGTGGGATTAGATGGCAAACATGCAAATTTGGTTAAACCATATATTGATATTCAATATTCCACTAACTCAATCATGGATTTTTCCATTAGATGAAGTCAACATTTTGACTTTTTTATTTTAATTCAACAATTAATATAAATAATTAATTTCAAATCAAAATAATATTAAATGATTAGTTAAACAATTTAATTAATATTTAACATTAAATAAAATGTCAATCCCAATCAATTCCGGCACATATGATTATGAATCCCTATTCATAATTAAAATATTTAAATATCTCAAATTCTCTCTTTTTGTTTATTTCATAATTAAAACAAAATGCGGTTAAATATATCGTATATATTTAGCGTATATTTTCTAATTTGAATTCGAACACTTCGAACTCACTCGTCACACTACTCTAAGGTTTAGTCTAATATGAGCTAGTAGGCAGACCTAATGGACCTACAGATCATGGGCTCCAACGATCCGAGATTATCCGACTAAACTCATTAACCTTGTTAACCAACATTCGTTAACTACGAGGACACTCCACTATAGACTAGTAGTTGCACTCCCCTCACTATAGATATATTTCTGTCCATTTGATGTAACCATGATTAGTAAGTCGATCCTTCATAGGTTGTTCGTAACTAGAGGTGGGTCAATTTACCGTTTTACTCCTAAAGTTACTTCTTGTTCCTTGAGTCACACTAATCCTCTAATGAACAATTGGTTTGTGGTCCAACTACCAAACCGAATCCCTCTCGGGCCAATGAGAGGGTGGAGCCCCTTGTTCAATACTTGGAGTCAGTACTTAAGGGAACAATTTATCTACTATCTTAAAAGTGGGTAGGAGTGGATTCCATCTTACACTCTATGTCCCCAGCTATTCACCCAGTCTTACCCCTGAAATGGGAGACTTATTGAGTCGGCAAACTCGAGCCACTCTCACCTCATGCAAATCTAAGGATAATTCCGAATAAACAGGAGTTCATAGTTAGCTCAGAATTAAGATCGAGTTACCTAGGTCATCGAATGAAAAAATAAGTCTCAACAGTAAACGACATTATAAAGTGAGAGTGATTTTCTTTATGGTTCGATCTTATGCAATACTCATTGCATAGGACGCCCCCTCTCACATGTCTCCACAAGTACAATTTAGTGATCACATTGTTTATATCATATACAAAAGTGGGCCGCATCGATAGTGTCCCCAGAATAAGATACTCAACGTTATCCCTGTACTATAGATCATTTTGACTATATACTTGAACTTGATCCACTCTAATATCTCTACATATAGTTCAAGTAATCATACTATAGCCAGAGTATTCTTAGTTTATTGGATTTAGATGAATGATCGTAACATTCACTTTATTCAATAACAATCTTTACTGAATAAACATCAATAATAACTTTATTGAAAACAAAATATGTTTTTGTTTACAAACGGTGAGTTTTAGGACATAAAACCCAACAAAGACAACAACTGGTATCATAGCCAAGTTTAATCCATCGATGGTATATCATTGCAGAGGAGTCAACTTTATCAAAACTAAGTTGATTAGCTCAATTGGTCGGCCATGTCTGTGTTCTCAGAGCTCAATTTGGGGATTCCACCACATGGATGTGAAATCAGCGTTCCTCAATGGACCAGAGGCTGGGGTGTGAGAAACCCGCCTTCCTCAACGGACTAGAGGCTGGGGCGTGAGTAGGTTTATGGAAGCACCTAGACCGGAGGCTGGGGCGTGAGTAGGTTTATGGTAGCACCTAGGGAGGATTTACTTCCTCTCAGGCGACGTGATCTACTAGCAATCAACTAAACAAAAGGTAGTTGTTTTATCTTCTTGCGAAGCAGAATATATCGT
>NW_019272108.1:91939-153055 GCF_002738345.1 Cucurbita maxima | reverse complement strand
TTCTTGACATGTTGTTTGTTTCCGAATTTAATTTATAGTCACCCAATCAAAATAATTTATTTTATAAGCTTATTCAAAGCGACATGATTAGTGTCACGTCTTACATCGGTTGCATCATGACATTTGTTTATTATGACTCTAAAGTGGTTTGATGGGCGACACTCACATGTTTCTTCTTATATGTCGTGTAAGTCAGAACCTACTCTCTTAGCTATGACATTCTGTCTGTGAGATCTCACATCGGTTGGAGAGGGGAACNTAACATGTGGTTTCATAACGTGCAATTCTTATAACAATTACCTCAATGATCACACAAAACAATCTAAAAATAACATATCACATCACAATATATTTTATCATAAACATGTCATATCGTATACACTTCTTTGTCATATCGTTCCCTAACTTATCATAGCCTTAACGTTCTTATACCTATCACAGTCATATCGTTACGTGAACGTACCTTAGTCATATCATCACAGGAACGTATCCTAACGCTATCATTCTATCAATCTATCACAAACCTATCCCTTTCTACCCATATCCTAACCAGATTCTTTCATCAATCTCTCCTATCTATAGCACTTCGGTATGTAACCAACCTTAACGTTTTATGAATGTATCTTACTCCTATTGTTACATTTCTTTTTTTTTTATTTATTATTATTATTTTTTTTTTTTTGCATCTTTCTCGTATCTTATCTCAAACATATCATTGAACACATCATACCACAATTATTATCATACAATTCACATATTATAACAGAACATAAACATAATATAAGCGTACCAATTCACTGATAATTCACACATATCAGTATATATGACACGTGCCAAACCAGGCACGAGTCAACATCAAATATAACCATGCCGATAGTAAGGCTACTTACCTGATTAGCTTAATTCGTTGTCACATATATATCCTTAATGAAAGTTCGATTCTGTCCTTCGAAATCCAAGTAACTCTGTATTTACTTTTCTCTCTATATTAAGTTTGTGGTTTTTACAATAACTAATAATGAGTTCGAAAAGTATATTTTTTTATTTTAAAATAATCAGTTATCAAACATGGTTCTATTTTATTTCGAACAATAAATAAGAACGGGTTACCAAACAAGTCCATAATTGCCCTCCTTTGAGACAAGAATACAAAACACCAAAACCTACCCTTGTCATCAGCTTTAAAGTAAAATAACATTAGACTCCAGAATATGCGTTACAGTTATCGACGGATGATTAACGATCGCTCTTATGGGTTGTTTTTGTAAATAACTAAAATACTAATAACAATAAACAAAACAATCTATAAGTAAGCACGCAATAAGTAAACAAGCTGACACCGTCGGCGAGCTACGAGTTCAGCTTTCGTCCAAATTTATGGCAATCAACATTGTTTACTATTCCTTCCAATGGCCNTAAGGATTTCTTATGAGTCCTTGGTACTCGAAGAAGTATGAAACTCATGAATCTATTCTATGAAGAAATTGAAAAATGGAGATTCTTAATTATTCGTAATTAATGATTTCTTAATTGATTTTATAGAAGTTAAAAAATCTCTCTCTCAATCTCGATATAGATATTATATAGAAAATATCTATATATAGAGAAATAAATATTGCACTCATAGAAAAAAATGTTATATGACCCAATATATACAATAAAATATGGGTTTAAATAAATAGAAGTATTCCCAATACTTTTTCAAAAACTACCCATGCCATGAGTATAGATTACTATGGACCAACTAAACCAATGACTATACATGATTCCATAAATGAATCAATTACATATCAGTTGCACGAAATTATTGAAATAAATAAATAATCTTGACATGTTGTTTGTTTCCGAATTTAATTTATAGTCACCCAATCAAAATAATTTATTTTATAAGNTCTTTTTTTGAAGCTTAATATGATAAATGAATTATAAAGGCTACCGACAAAAGTTATGATATTAAGAATTGTTAACTTATTTTGGTCGTGATTAACAATCAAAACAACTGTATGAGATGCAATATGGCATTCAAAAGATTTTAGGCCAAGAGTATAGGTAGGTCGAGCCTTCGAACTTGGCTGAGAGTAGAGGCAAGTCGGTTAATATTGCTATTAAGTGAACGTATACTCCTACTGGATACATGTATCATTGAACAAAGCTTAGTTTCTGCATAAGTTATGTTCGGTTATAGAAGAAGAACCTTACCTAAGGTCTAATGAAGCCGCATAGTCAAGTAAAAAAGGCTTTTCATTTCTTTATTTCAACTTTGGGAGAAATTAATAGAAAACCGTCTATTTAAGGAAAGGATAATACAAAGATGTGATATAAAAGGCACCTTACAATGTGTCAATAATATAAACATTTTTATTAAGAAATGACATATTAGAGGAGAGAAATACCAACATACCATATTAAGCCATTTTGCAATCTATCATACATGAAAAAATAACAATTTTTGGTGTTGCATGAAAAATATTATGAGAAAATAGTGGACCTCATATATTCATGATACGTAAATGTACGACTTAGGGACTAGTAAAGACTTAACCAATTTATCTTAGGATCATGTACAAAATTCTGATGGATAAATATGATCTAGGAGTTAGAGTGATGAGATGTGACGACAAGATAAAAGCCTAGTTGAACTAGGCCATGAGAAGCTATGAGAATTAGACTATTTGAAGGACACTTACACAACCTTAACATAAAATTAATTTAAATCTTATACTTTTTACGTTTTTAATTCAAAATTTTAGAGAATAATAACCCATAATTATTTTCAAGCATATATTTTCCACTAAATAAAATAATTAATTCCATTTTTATTATAAACAATGAATGAGAATGCGTCATCAAATGGGTCCATAATTGCCTTCGTTTATGATAAGAATATAAAATATTGAAACCCGCCCTTGTTCATTAGCTTTAAAAGTTAAAAGCTCATAACATTACACTCAATAATATGTAAGACGGATGGTTAACGATATGAGTTGTTTTTGTGAATAAATATAATACTAATAACAATAAATAAAATAATTCGATAAGTAAGCACGTAAATATTTGGTCACCCACCCCAATATAACAGATCGGGTGCCGTTGAACACTAAAACTAATTTTGCAAGTATAAAAGTGAAACAACAAGTATTCGAATATTTACAAAATGAATTCATTTTCAACACTTGCCTATTTACAACCATTGACGGATCAATCTTCAAAGACCCACCGATTACCGTCAATATAACAAATGTTCTAGAAAGTCACAATCAACTCACTATTCACCGCAAATCTGGCGATGATGACTTGGGAATCCACCAGCTCCCGTTTTTGGGCGGCTACGCCTTCACCTCTCGACCAAACTTTTGGAGGTCAACACAATTTTNAGAAATTATAATATTAAGATTCGATTAGGTATGTGAAAGCATACAATACTTATGCTAAGTCTTTAAAAAAGAAGATAGGATGATAAAATAGTTTTTAAAAAAGAGAAAAGCTACAAAACGAAATTAAAACCAATAAATATGATATTTGGTAAGAGTGGTCAGGTAAAAAATCAATATATTCATAAATTGGAAGGTTGGATTTTAATATTGAAATAAATTAATGTTTTTNTGGGCGGCTACGCCTTCACCTCTCGACCAAACTTTTGGAGGTCAACACAATTTTACTGTACCTTTCAATGGCCTGGGTTTTCGCAGTACTTTGATATCTACAAGGATAGGAGAGATAGAATCAAATGCCACAAAACTCTGTGTTTGTGGATTGTTGGAAAACAAGGTATGTGTATGTTTGACTATAAAACCAAATTGTACCATATTTACCACGCTTGGCTGCCTAAATGAATGTAACNTTTGATATGTTTGTCCGTGTGTGTATCTTTTTTTCTTCTTCTTTTTATCAAAGCTTGATATGATTAGTATAAGTGAATATAAATGCTATCAACATAAATTATGATATTAAGAATTGTCAACTTATTTTTGTCATGATTGGTAATCAAAACAACTATACGAGATGCGACATTGGTTTCGAAGACTTTTGGCCTAGAATAAAGGTAAGGTCGAGCATTAGGACTTAGCCTAGAGTAGAGGCAAGTANTTTTAAATTTAAAATCTCATTAGCTTTTAATCTTACCTTACCTGTCTCTCTTGGTTCGACCAAAAGGGGTTCATTTTCAATCTTGACGCAACCTGGTCGCTTTATTTTTATTTTCTTATCTATTTACCATTGACATATCAATTAAATTTATAGCCACCCAATAAAAATAATTTATTTTATAAGCTTGTTGGAATCAACATGATTAGCGTCACGGTCTTACATTGGTCATGTCATGATTTTTGTTTATTACGTCTATCAAGTGGTCAGATGGGCGCCACTCGCATGTTGCCTCTTGTCTATCGTGTAGGTCAAAACCTACTCTCTTAGATATGATATTTTCTATGAGAGATCTCACATCGATCGGAATGGTGAACAAAATATTTTTTACAAGAGTGTGAAAACCTCTGATAGAAAGCATTTTAAAACCATGAGAGAAAACCCCAAAGAAAACACTATCTATTGGGGAATTTGACATTTTANACGGATGGTTAACGATGGCTCTTATGAGTTGTTTTTGTAAATCACAAAAATACTAATAACAATAAAAAAAACAATCGATAAATAAGCACGTAGTATTGGGTCACCCATCCTAATATAACATATCGATCTGAGCGGTAGACAATTAAAACTAATTTTGCAAGTATAAAAGTGAAACAAACCCGACACAAGCATTATCATATTTACAAAATGAATTCATTTTCAACACTTGCCTATTTACAACCATTGACGGATCAATCTTCAAAGACCCACCGATTACCGTCAATATAACAAATGTTCTAGAAAGTCACAATCAACTCACTATTCACTGCAAATCTGGCGATGATGACTTGGGAATCCACCAGCTCCCGTTTTTGGGCGGCTACGCCTTCACCTTTCGACCAAACTTTTGGAGGTCAACACAATTTTACTGTACCTTTCAATGGCCTGAGTTTTCGCAGTACTTTGATATCTACAAGGATAGGAGAGATAGAATCAAATGCAACAAAACTCTGTGTTTGTGGATTGTTGGAAAACAAGGTATCTGTATGTTTGACTATAAAACCAAATTGTACGATATTTACCACCCTTGGCTGCCTAAATGAATGTAACTAATCAATATATCCATAACCTGGAATGTTCAAATATAATATTATTGTAAATCATATTAATTTGCTGTTCTTGTGTGTGTTTTTTCTTTTTTTAAAACTTGATATGGGGTATTAGTTTTAATGAATTGTAATATTAAAATTTGTTAAGGTAATTGAACCTATACACTACTTATTTATTAATTTCTTCCACTTTGATCGAAATTATTTGAAGATGTTCCCGCAATGTGGTATAGATAGGATGAGTTTTAATTATTTTTTTTTTTCCATCGGTTTTTAAATTTAAAATCTCATTAGCTTTTAATCTTACCTTACCTGTCTCTCTTGGTTCGACCAAAAGGGGTTCATTTTCAATCTTGACGCAACCTGGTCGCTTTATTTTTATTTTCTTATCTATTTACCATTGACATATCAATTAAATTTATAGCCACTCAATAAAAATAATTTATTTTATAAGCTTGTTGGAATCAACATGATTAGCGTCACGGTCTTACATTGGTCGTGTCATGATTTTTGTTTATTACGTCTCTCAAGTGGTCAGATGGGCGCCACTCGCATGTTGCCTTCTTGTCTATTGTGTAGGTCAAAACCTACTCTCTTAGATATGATATTTTCTATGAGAGATCTCACATCGATCGGAATGGTGAACAAAATATTTTTTACAAGAGTGTGAAAACCTCTGATAGAAGCATTTTAAAACCATGAGAGAAAACCCCAAAGAAAACACTATCTATTGGGGAATTTGACATTTTAATCAAAAGTACATAATTTATAACAATTTAGCTATGTTATACTAAATTATAGTACTTATGCAAATTGTTTTCTGGTATAATATCAACAAAACTAATTAATTTCAATCCGGATCAAAATCTAAATGTGAAAGAGATTATACTCTCAACGATATTAGAGGTTCAAATCGCTCTATACTACACGTTCTTGAACTCATTTTTATTCCACATTAACGTGATAACAACTCTGTTACAAAGGCTTGATGGAGCTTACAAAAGCAAAAGGGTAATAAACTAGTTTACATACGAAAATGACGTGACGTTTAATGGCTCTAAACTGCAAACTTGTTGGAAAGGAGGTCAGCTCATAAGTGCAAGTGTACACCATTATCAAGCAACTGCTTAGAGTATTCTAAGATGTCGAACATATAGTACTTGTACACAATAAGATATCATTTTGGTAAAAAGCTTATCAAATTGCAACAAAAATAGTCATAGAATTATTTATAGGGTCTCTTCTCCCTTACGACCATCCTAATCAAAATCGAAGGATGTTATCTTTTCATAGGTGTTTATGGAAGAGTTGGTTATTGAAATTCAGGCGAAGAGCTCGACTTTCAAGCTCTAACTTCAAATCTGGTGGATGTGATATGAACACAATTAATTTTGATGCATACTAAACAAACAAGCGGTCGTATTTTGGGTCAAAATATTATTTAGATACATAACCGTTCGTAGATAAGGTATGAGCTACACTAAGCGTAATTTATTAGATACGGTATGAATTAAGATAAAAAATGTTCGATAGTTAAATTTCTTGCTCCTGAAATATTGAACTAAAACAATAAAAATTTAGAGACTTATTAGACATTCTACCAAGTTTATGGACAAGTAGATATAAGTTATGATATTAAGAATTGTTAACTTATATTGGTCGTGATTGACAATAAAAACAACTATATGAGATGCAATATGGCATTCGAAGGATTTTAGGTCTAGAGTAAAAGTAAAGTCGAGCCTTAGAACTTGACAGAGAGTAGAGGCAAGTCGGTTAGAATTTCTATCAAGTGAACATTTACTCATACTCGCTACATGTGTCATTGAACAAAGCTTAGTTTCTGCATAAGTTATGTTCTATTAGCAAAGAAGTTTAAATTGCTCTATACAATAACTAATAATGAGTTGGAAAAGTATATTTTTTTAATTAAAAAATCGGTTATCAAACATGGTTCTATTTTATTTTGAACAATAAATAAGAACGGGTTACCAAACAGGTCCATAATTGCCCTCATTTGTGACAAGAATACAAAACACCGAAACCTGCCATTGTCATCAGCTTTAACATTAAAGGTCTGTAACATTACACTCAAGAATATGCGTTACAGTTATCGACGGATGATTAACGATCGCTCTTATGGGTTGTTTTTGTAAATAACTAAAATACTAATAATAATAAATAAAACAATCGATAAGTAATCACGCAATATTTTGTCACCCATTCCAATACAACAGATCATGAGAGCCGTTAACAATTAAAACTAATTTTGCAAGTATAAAAGTGAAACAAACCAAGCACAAGTATTCTCATACTTCAAAATGAATTCATTTCCAACACTTGCCCTTTCTCTCTTAATTTCATTGTTCTTCGCTTACCAACTCAATACCGTCGAAGGATCAATATGGCAAAACCCAAGGATTTTCGTAAAGATAACAAATGCTCTAAAAGCTAACAATCAGCTCACTTTTCACTGCAAATCTGGCGATGATGATTTAGGAGTCCGCAAGCTGGCACCGTCGGCCAGCTACGAGTTCAGCTTTCGTCCAAATTTATGGCAATCAACATTGTTTTACTGTTCCTTCCAATGGCCTGGCTCATTTCATTACTTCGATATCGACATAGATAAGAGAGATAGAAACAATTGCGTAAATACTCTATGTTCGTGGTACGTGAGGGAGAAAAATATCTGCCTGTTCAACTATAAAACCAAGAATTATCAAATTTGCTATGAGTGGTTAGGTAAATGATCAATATATTCATAAACTGAAAAGTTGGATTTTAACATTGAAATAAATAAATGTTCTTGACATGTTGTTTGTTTCTGTATTTTTTTTTTCTTTTTTTGAAGCTTGATATGATAAATGAACTATAAATGCTACCGACATAAGTTATGATATTAAGAATTGTTAATTTATTTTGGTCGTGATTGACAATCAAAACAAATGTATGAGATGCAATATGGCATTCGAAAGATTTTAGGTCTAGAGTAAAAGTAAAGGCGAGCCTTAGGACTTGGCTGAGAGTAGAGGCAAGTCGGTTAAAATTTCTATCAAGTGAACATATACTCGTACTCGCTACATGTGTCATTGAACAAAGCTTAGTTTCTGCATAAGTTATGTTCGGTTAAAGAAGAAGAACCTTGCCTAAGGTCTAATGAAGTCGCATAGTCAAGTAAAAAAGGTTTTTTTCATTTCTTTATTTTTTTCAACTTTGGGAGAAATTAATAGAAAACGTTCGGTTTATTTAAAGAAAGGATAATACAAAGATGTGATATAAAAGACACCTTAGAATGTGTCAATAATATAAACATTTTTATTAAGAAAGGACATATTAGAGGAGAGAAATACCAACATATCGTATTAAGCCATTTTGTAATCTATCATACATGAAAAAATAACAATTTTTGGTGTTGCATGAAAAATATTATCAGAAAATAGTGGACCTCATATATTCATGATACGTAAATGTACGACTTAGGGACTAGTAAAGTGTTAACCAATTTATCTTAGGATCATGTACAAAATTCTGATGGATAAATATGATCTGAGGAGTTAGAGTGATGAGATGTGACGACAAGATAAAAGACTAGTTGAACTAGGCCATGAGAAGCTATGAGAATTAGACTATTTGAAGGACACTTACCCAACCTCAACATAAAATTAATTTCCATCTTATACTTTTTACGTTTTTAATTCAAAATTTTAGAGAATAATAACCCATAATTATTTTCAAACATATATTTTCCACTAAATAAAATAATTAATTCCATTTTTATTATAAACAATGAATGAGAATGCGTCATCAAATGGGTCCATAATTGCCTTCGTTTATGATAAGAATATAAAATATTGAAACCCGCCCTTGTTCATTAGCTTTAAAAGTTAAAAGCTCATAACATTACACTCAATAATATGTAAGACGGATGGTTAACGATATGAGTTGTTTTTGTGAATAAATATAATACTAATAACAATAAATAAAACAATTCGATAAGTAAGCACGTAAATATTTGGTCACCCACCCCAATATAACAGATCGGGTGCCGTTGAACACTAAAACTAATTTTGCAAGTATAAAAGTGAAACAACAAGTATTCGAATATTTACCAAATGAATTCATTTTCAACACTTGCATTGTCCCTTCTAATGTCATTCTTCTTTGCTACACTATTTAATACCATCAATGGATGAATCTTCCAAGACCCACATTGTATGATATTTTCTACATATGGCTGCTTAAATCAATATAAGGAATCGATATATCCATGAATTGGAAGGTTCGGTTATGATATTAAAATAAATGTGTATTCATTTTCAATCTTGAAAATTTGATATGGTGCATTAGTTTTAAGAAATTATAATATTAAGATTCGATTAGGTATGTGAAAGCATACAATACTTATGCTAAGTCTTTAAAAAAGAAGATAGGATGATAAAATAGTTTTTAAAAAAGAGAAAAACTACAAAACGAAATTAATTTTTTCTTTTATATAGTTTTAAACTTTAAACAATTCATTACCTTTTAATTTTATGTTACTACTTGTCTTTGTTATTTAGCCAAAAATGGGTTAAATTTCAACGCAGGGGCAATCTCGACTAATATCCTTATTTTTTTCTAATCTATTTACTATTCAAGGATGAATTTAATTTATTGTCACCCGATCAAAATAATTTATTTTATAAGCTTGTTCAAATCGACATGATTAATGTCATGTCTTACATCTGTCGCGTCATGACATTTGTTTATTACGACTCTAAAGTGGTTCGATGGGCGACACTCACATGTTGTCTTCGTGTATGTCGTGTAGGTCAGAACCTACTCTCTTAGCTATAACATTCTCTCAGGGAGATCTCACATCGGTTGGAGAGGGGAACGAATTATAAAAGGGTAGAAATTTCTCCATAGTAGACCCGTTTTAAAACCTAAAGAAGACAATATCTATTGAGAAATTTTACCTTTTAATCAAAAGTACATACACTTTTAACAATTGACTTACATCATATTAAGTTATACTACTTATGCAAATACCTTTCTAATACAATATCAAAAAAAAAAAAAAAAATCAATTAATTTCAACATCATCATAATTTAAATAGTCATGAAATTGTACTATCGGCGATATCAGAGGTTCAAATTGCTCTATACTACACGTACTCGAACTCATTTTTATTTCATATGAAGGGGATAGCACCTTTGCTTGATGAAGCATACGTGACAAAAGGGGAATGATAAGATAATTGTGTAATTATTTCCTGGCTTGTTGCAGCAACAAAGCATGAGTGGAGAAGAAAATATTCGTCTGTTTTACCCAGCTCATCTGCAGAACTCATCACAAACTTGAACATCGTCACAGTTCATCAGACAAACAAGTTCACTCATGGTGCATGTAACCCAACATTTCAATCATATATTTATTCGAGTAAAAAAGACTATACTACAAAAAATTATTATCAAACGAGAGAATGATATATTGAACCGAGAGAAGCGACGAGCAAGATAGTAAGGACCAAGAGAATGAAATGTCATGGCTGAGGAAGAAACTGAAACGATGACAATTTTTTTTTGCTGACGTGGGTTTGAAATGGTATATATGCCTAACATACTTTTACATTTTTAATTCAAAAGTTTATAGAACAATAACCAATAATGTTTGAGTTCCAAGCCTATAGTTTTTTATTAAAAAAAAATGATTATCAAATATGGTTCTATTTTTATTTTCAACAACAAATAAGAGCGCATTACCAAACAAGTCCATAATTACACTCTTTATGACAAGAATACAAAATATCGAAACCCTCCCTTGTTCATCAGCTTTAAAGTTAAAGGACCGTAACATTACACTCAAGAATATGGGTTCCATTTATCGACGGACGGTTACCGATCGCTCTTAGGAGTTGTTTTTGTAAATAACAAAAATACTAATAATAATAAATAAATAAGCACCTAATATTTGGCCAACCATCTTAATATAACAGATGGATCCAAAGAACAGATGAATCCAAGATGGTTGACAATTAAAACTAATCTTGCAAGTATAAAAGTGAAACGAACCAAGGACAAGTATTCTCATATTTACCAAATGAATTCATTTTCAACCCTTGCGTTCTCTCTCCTAATGTTGTTGTTCTTCACTACCCTATTTACTATCGTATCCACTTGGTAAATTGACTTTTTAATCAAAAGTACCTACTTTATAATAATTCAGCCATGTTATATTAAAATATACAACCTGTGCAAATTCCTTTCTAGTATAAGATCAACAAAACAAATTAATTTCAACATGATCATAATTTAAATGGTCATGAGATTGTACTCTCGATGATATCAGAGGTTCAAATCGCTCTATACTACACGTTCTTGAACTCATTTTTATTCCATATTAATGTGATAGCAGCTCTGTTACAAAGACTCGATGGAGCTTAGAAGCAAAAGGGTAATAAACTAGTTTACATACAAAAATGTCATGAAGTCTAATGCCTCCAAACTGCAAACTCCTTGGGAAGGAGGTCATCTCGTAAGTGCAAATATAAACCATCATCAAGCAATTATTTAGTGTATTCTAAGATGTCGAACTTATAGTACTTTTATACAATTAGATACGATCATTTTGGTAAAAAGTTTATCAAATTGCAACAAAAATAGCCATAGAATTATTTCTAGGGTTTCTTCTTCCTTCCGACCATACTTATCAAAATCGAAGGTTGTTATCCTTCCATAGGTGTTTATGGATGAGTTGGTTCTGAAATTCAGGCGAACTCGACATTCAAGCTCTAACTTCAAATCTGGTGGATGTGAAATGAACTCAATTTATTTCGACCCATTCTAAACAAACGAGCTTTCACATTTTGGGTCAAAATATTATTTAGATACATAACCCTTTGTAGATAAGGTATGAGCTACCCTACACGTAATTTAAAAGATACGGTATGAATTAAGATAACAAAATTCGAATGTTCGATTTCTTACTCCTGAAATGTTGAACTAAAATAATCAAAATTTAGAGGCCTATTAGATATTATGTCAGAGTATAAACGTATAATTTAAATGTCCAATAAGCTTTTAATCTTACATGATCTTACACGCTCTTTATATGGTATGTTCTTACTACATCTCCCTTGTATAGCATTTAAATGTTCAATAAGAAATATTATTAATTTTATTTTAATTTATACATTTTTTTAATAGGATCAGTATTAGAAAATTAAAAATTTTTTGGTAAAAATTTATTTGAAAAAAAAACAATTCCTTGTCTCCAATGTGATCTCCATGAGGAATCCTCCCTCTAATCTCCGAAGAAACTAAATGGAGGATTTTGCACCTAATCTCTTGGATAATCATTTCTCTAATCTCCACAACCAATGATTTTTTCAGGAATAAAAAATAAAAACCCAAAAAGAGAAAGCTTTCCCAGGAGTCTGTAGACATTATGTTGGAACAATAAACAATAAATGAAAATGTTATCAAATGATCCATATTTACTATTTATGGCAAGAATACGAATATTGAAACTTCTCAAAGATACAATCCACTTTTACCTTCCATTACACTATTTATAGACTATAAAAGTGAAACAAACCAAGCACAAATGTGTTCATGCCTATATTTTTTTTCTACCATTTCAACAAAATATGTTTATTTTCAACACTTGGGCTTTCTCTCTGAATTTCATTGTTCTTCGATTACCAATTCACTACCATCGAATGATCGATCATCCAAAATCCAAAAATTATCGTCAAGATAACAAATGCTCTAAAAGCTAAGAATCAGCTCACTTTACACCGTGGGCCAGCTACGACTTCAGCTTTCGTCCAAATTTATGGTTCTCAACATTGTTTTACTGTTTCTTCCAATGGCCTGGCTCATTTCATTACTTCAATATGTACGTAAATAAGAGAGATAGAAAGAATTGCAAAAGTACTCTATGTTCGTGGTATTTGAGTGAGCAAAATGTTTGTATGTTCAACTATAAAACCAATAAATATGATATTTGGTAAGAGTGGTCGGGTAAAAAATCAATATATTCATAAATTGGAAGGTTGAATTTTAATATTGAAATAAATTAATGTTTTTTGATATGTTTGTCCGTGTTTGTATCTTTTTTTCTTCTTCTTTTTATCAAAGCTTGATATGATTAGTATAAGTGAATATAAATGCTATCAACATAAATTATGATATTAAGAATTGTCAACTTATTTTGGTCATGATTGGTAATCAAAACAACTATACGAGATGCGACATTGGTTTCGAAAACTTTTGGCCTAGAATAAAGGTAAGGTCGAGCATTAGGACTTAGCCTAGAGTAGAGGCAAGTATGATTGAATAGAATTTAGTCACTGCATAAGTTATGTTGGGTTAACGAAGAATAACCCTATCAAAGGTCTAATAAAGCCACAATGTCCAACGTACCATTTATTTTTCCTAACTTGAAGAGAAATTATTTGAAAACGTTCCGTTTATTTAAGGAAAGGATAATACAAAGATATGATATAAATGATATTTTACAATGTGTCATATCAGGCAATAATATAAACATTTTCAATTAATAAATGGCATATCAGAGGAGGGAAATACGAACATACCATGTAGACTATACGTTACCCTCTTTTATGACAAGAGTACAAAATATCAAAACTCACCCTTGTTCATCAGCTTTAAAGTTAAAGGACCATAACATTACACTCAATAATATGTGTTCCATCAGCTCCCGTTTTTGGGCGGCTACGCCTTCACCTCTCGACCAAACTTTTGGAGGTCAACACAATTTTACTGTACCTTTCAATGGCCTGGGTTTTCGCAGTACTTTGATATCTACAAGGATAGGAGAGATAGAATCAAATGCAACAAAACTCTGTGTTTGTGGATTGTTGGAAAACAAGGTATCTGTATGCTTGACTATAAAACCAAATTGTACCATATTTACCACGCTTGGCTGCCTAAATGAATGTAACTAATCAATATATCCATAACCTGAAATGTTCAAATATAATATTATTGTAAATCATATTAATTTGCTGTTCTTGTGTGTGTTTTTTCTTTTTTTAAAACTTGATATGGGGTATTAGTTTTAATGAATTATAATATTAAAATTTGTTAAGGTAATTGAACCTATACACTACTTATTTATTAATTTCTTCCACTTTGATCGAAATTATTTGAAGATGTTCCCGCAATGTGGTATAGATAGGATGAGTTTTAATTATTTTTTTTTCCATCGGTTTTTTCGACCAAAAGGGGTTCGTTTTCAATCTTGACGCAACCTGGTCGCGTTATTTTTATTTTCTTTTCCATTTTCCATTGAAATATAAATTAAATTCATAGTCACCCAATAAAAATAATTTATTTTACAAGCTTGTTGGAATCAACATGATTAGCGTCACGGTCTTACATTGGTCGCGTCATGGTTTTTGTTTATTAGTCTCTCAAATGGTCTGATGGGCGCCACTCGCATGTTGCCTTCTTGTCTATCGTGTAGATTAAAACCTACTCTCTTAGATATGATATTCTCTATGAGAGATCTCACATAGCGGTGAACAAAATATTTTTTACAAGGGTGTGAAAACCTCTGATACAAGCGTTTTAAAACCTTTAGAGAAAACCCGAAAGAAAAAATATCTAACGGGGAATTTGACATTTTAATCAAAAGTACATAATTTATAACAATTTAGCTATGTTATACTAAATTACAGTACTTATGCAAATTTTTTTCGGGTACAATATCAACAAAACTAATTAATTTCTATCCGGATCATAATCTAAATGTGAATGAGATTATACTCTCGACGATATTAGAGGTTCAAATCGCTCTATACTACACGTTCTTGAACTCATTTTTATTCCACATTAACGTGATAGCAACCCTGTTACAAAGGCTTGATGGAGCTTCCAAAAGCAAAAGGGTAATAAACTAGTTTACATACAAAAATGACGTGACGTCTAATGGCTCTAAACTGTAAACTCGTCGGGAAGGAGGTCAGCTCATAAGTGCAAGTGTACACCATTATCAAGCAATTGCTTAGAGTATTCTAAGATGTCGAACATATAGTACTTGTACACAATTAGATATCATTTTGGTAAAAAGCTTATCAAATTGCAACAAAAATAGTCATAGAATTATCTCTAGGGTTTCTTCTTCCCTGCGACCATCCTAATCAAAATCGAAGGTTGTTCTCCTTTCATAGGTGTTTATGGATGAGTTGGTTGTTGAAATTCAGGCGCAGAGCTCGACTTTCAAGCTCTAACTTCAAATCTGGTGGATGTGAAATGAACTCAATTTATTTTGACGCATACTAAACAAACGAGATGTCGTATTTTGGGTCAAAATATTATTTAGATACATAACCGTTCGTAGATAAGGTATGAGCTACACTAAGCGCAATTTATTAGATACGGTATGAATTAAGATCACAACGTTCGATAGTTAAATTTCTTACTCCTGAATGTTGAACTAAAATAAACAAAATTTAGAGACCTATTAGACATTCTACCATGTTTATGGACAAGTAGATATAAAGTTGAAAGTTTGTGAGGGACTAAACATATAATTTAGATAAATTTAAATGTCCAATAAGCTTTCTTTATACTACATCTCCCTTATATAACATTTCTTTTTTGAAGCTTGATATGATTAGCATAAATGAATTATAAACGCTACCGACTTAAGTTATGATATTAGGAATTGTTAACTTATATTGGTCGTGATTGACAATAAAAACAACTATATGAGATGCAATATGGCATTCGAAGGATTTTGGGTCTAGAGTAAAAGTAAAGGCGAGCCTTAGGACTTGGCTGAGAGTAGAGGCAAGTCGGTTAGAATTTCTATCAAGTGAACATATACTCGTACTCGCTACATGTGTCATTGAACAAAGCTTAGTTTCTGCATAAGTTATGTTCGGTTAAAGAAGAAGAACCTTGCCTAAGGTCTAATGAAGTCGCATAGTCAAGTAAAAAAGGTTTTTTTCATTTCTTTATTTTTTTCAACTTTGGGAGAAATTAATAGAAAACGTTCGGTTTATTTAAAGAAAGGATAATACAAAGATGTGATATAAAAGACTACTATACGAGATGCGGCATTGCTTTCCAAGAATTTTGGCCTAGAATAAAGGTATGTTCGAGCCTTAGGACTTAGCCTAGAGTAGAGGCAAGTATGATTGAATAGAATTTAGTCACTGCACAAGTTATGTTGGGTTAACGAAGAATAACCTTGTCAAAGGTCTAAAAAAGCCACAATAAACAACGTACCATTTATTTTTCCTAACTTGGAGAGAAACTATTTGAAAACGTTCGGTTTATTTAAGGAAAGGATAATACAAAGATATGATATAAATGATATTTTACAATGTGTCATATCAGGCAATAATGTAAACATTTTCAATTAATAAATGACATATCAGAGGAGGGAAATACGAACATACCATGTAGACTGTACGTTACCCTCTTTTATGACAAGAATACAAAATATCAAAACTCACCCTTGTTCATCAGCTTTAAACTTAAAGGACCATAACATTACACTCAAGAATATGTGTTACAGTTAACGACAGATGGTTAACGATGGCTCTTATGAGTTGTTTTTGTAAATCACAAAAATACTAATAACAATAAAAAAAACAATCGATAAGTAAGCACGTAATATTGGGTCACCCATCCTAATATAACAGATCGATCGGAGCGGTACACAATTAAAACTAATTTTGCAAGTATAAAAGTGAAACAAACCCGGCACAAGCATTATCATATTTTCAAAATGAATTCATTTTCAACACTTGCCTTGTCTCTCCTAATGTCGTTGTTCTTCACTACACTATTTACAACCATTGACGGATCAATCTTCAAAGACCCACCGATTACCGTCAATATAACAAATGTTCTAGAAAGTCACAATCAACTCACTGTTCACTGCAAATCTGGCGATGATGACTTGGGAATCCACCAGCTCCCGTATTTGGGCGGCTACGCCTTCACCTTTCGACCAAACTTTTGGGGGTCAACACAATTTTACTGTACCTTTCAATGGCCTGAGTTTTCGCAGTACTTTGATATCTACAAGGATTACAGAGATAGAATCAAATGCAACAAAACTCTGTGTTTGTGGATTGTGGGAAAACAAGGAATCTGTATGTTTGACTATAAAACCAAATTGTACGATATTTGCCACGCTTGGCTGCCTAAATGAATGTAACTAATCAATATATCCCGAAACTTCAAATATAATATTATAGTAAATCATATTAATTTGTTGTTCTTGTGTGTTTTTTCTTTTTTTAAAATTTGATATGGGGTATTAGTTTTAATGAATTATAATATTAAGATTTGTTAAGGTAATTGAACCTATACACTACTTATTTATTAATGTCTTCCGCTTTGATCGAAATTATTTGAAGATGTAATCGTGGTATATCCTTAATAGAGTAGAGGCAAGTATGATTGAATAGAATTTAGTCACTGCATAAGTTATGTTGGGTTAACAAAGAATAACCTTGATTGCTATTTTTACAACTTGATTGCTATTTAAACTCATCACTCTTCATATTTTTCACAACACAACACACAGAACATTTGTTTCCTCGATCTAAATTTTTTAAAAGCCTCCATTGTTGCTCTCTACAAAGCTTCTAATTCTATTTTTTTTTTATCTTATTCTTGAGAGAGATGCCTATTACTTCAAAGTGTTTTGTTGTGTTTATATAAGATTTCAGACAATTGTACTGGTTTGATCATGAGCCATGGAAAGAATTGAGTTTTCTCTTGAACTCGTAAAAAGAACAGTGTACCGGTTTGATCCTGAGCCGTGGAAAGGATTGAGTTTGCTCTTATACTCGTAAAAGGAGCGATGTAGCGGTTGGGCTCTAATTTGAGTAAAGAGTTAGAAAGTTTTATTCAAATTTCAAGAGGTGCTTAGGGAGTGGAGTAGGTCGAGTTGACTAAACCACTATAAAACTACGGTGTTATATTTTCTGACCTTATTCCTATTTAAATTCAAAATTTTAAGTTTTATTGTTATTAAAAAAAAATTAATAATTAAAGAACAGGACCATTCTCGACATGGTTCGATCAATGCTCAAGAGCAAAAGAATGCCAAAGGAATTTTGGGCAAAAGCCGTGCAATGCACCCATCTAGGTACAAAATCGATGTCCACATGCAAAGTTGGATGATTAAACACCACAAGAGGTTTGAAGCGGACAAAAGCCTACAATCTCTCATCTCCAAGTGTTCGGTAGTGTTGCTTATATTCTAAAACTCATAGTTTGTAAACAAAAACATATTTTGTTTTCAATAAAGTTATTATTGATATTTATTCCGTAAAGATTGTTATGGAATAAAGTAAATCTTACGACCATTAATCTAAATCCAATAAACTAAGAACACTCTGACTATAGTATGATAACTTGAACTATATGTAGAGACATAAGAGTGGATCAAGTTGAAGTACATAGTCAAAATGATCTAAAGTACAGGGATAAGGTTGAGTACCTTATTCTGGGGACACTATGGATGCGGCCCACTTTTGTATATGATATAAACAATGTGATCACTGAATTGTAAATGTGGAGACATGTGAGTGGGGACATCCTATGCAATGAGCATTGCATAGATCGAAACATGAAGAAAACCACTCTCACTCTATAGTGTCGTTTACTGTTGAAACTGATGTTTTCATTCAATGACCTAGGTAACTTGATCGTAATCCTGAGCTAACTATGAATTCCTGTTTATTCGAAATTATCCTTAGATTTGCATGGGTGAGAGTGGCCCGAGTTTGCCGACTCAATAAGCCTCCTCTTTCAGGGGTAAGACTGGGTAAATAGCTGGAGACATAGAGTGTAAAATGTAATACACTCCTACCCGCTTTTAGGGATAGTAGAGAGGTTGTTCTAAAGTATTGACTCCAAGTCTGGAACAAGGGGTCTCACCCTCTCATTGGCTCGAGAGGGATTCGGTTTGGTGGTTGGACCACAAACCGATTGTTCATTAGAGGATCAATGGGACTCAAGGAACAAGAAGTAACTTTAGGGGTAAAATGGTAAATTGACCTAGCTCTAGTTACGAACAACCTGTGAAGGATCGACTTACTAATCGTGGTATATCAAATGGACATAAATATATCTATAGTGAGGGGAGTGCAACTATTAGGCTATAGTGGAATGTCCTAGTAGTTAACGAATGTTGGTTAACAAGGTTAATGAGTTTAACCGGTTAATCTTGGATCATTGGAGCCCATGATCTATTGGTCCATTAGGTCCCTCTACTAGCTCATATCGGACTAAAAAATAGAACAGTGTGACAGTGAGTTCGAAGTGTTCGAATTCAAATTAGGGAGTACATGCTAAATATATACGATATATTTAACCACATTTTGTTTTAATTATGAATAAAACAAAAAGAGAGAATTGAAGATATTTAAATAAAATTTAAATATTTTAATTGTGAATAGTGATTCATAATCATATGTGCCGGAATTGATTGGGATTGGCATTTTATTTAATGTTAAAGATTAATTAAATTGTTTATTTAATCATTTAATATTATTTTGATTTGAAATTAATTATTTAAATTAATTTTTGAATTATAATAAAGAAAGTCAAAATGTTGACTTCAGGAAAAATCCATGTTTGAGTGTCAATATATGGTTTAACCAAACTTGCATGTTTGCCCCATAATCCAACAAATTTGAGTGGAATTTTAAGTGTCAAATTTGGTTAACTCAAACTTGCATGGTTGCCATGTAATCCCACAAATTTGAGTGAAATTTTGAGTGTCAAATCTTTCAAATAGAGTGATCAAGGTACATGTAAAGTTGGCTGAAAAATTTTGAGAAAATCTCTCAAAACTCTCTCTTTATATATACTAAATTCATACCAAGTTTAGTTACTCACTGGATTCCACAATCTCGTTCTAAGGCCAGAGAATAGTAGGGAAGACACTAGTGGTGGTTAGAAACCGGTTCTTAAGGAAAAATGAATTTGAACTACAAAAGGTTAGTATTCAAACTCATTGAGTTTTAATGCTTTTGAAGATACTAGCAAATTTACAATAATTAATGTACTTAGAATGCCTAAGATCCAAATTGCTTCCGCACGTGTTATAGTAACACCATCAATTGGTATTAGAGCAAGTTTTAGGCACTTTATTTACATTAATTTGAGCATGGTCGGTATCAATTCATATATGAAATTTTGTGGTTGCTAAATTGGATGTTTTTGGTTTTGACATTTTTTTTATGCTTCCATTTGATACTATTATTGTAATTGAAGGTGTTAATATAACACATGCGGAAGCAATTTAGATCTTAGGCACTTTTAGAACATCAATTATAGTAAATAACTAGCATGTTCATTAGTATTAAAACTTAATGAGTTTGAATACTAACCTTTTGTAGTTCAAATTCCTTTTACCTCACGAACCGGTTTCGAACCACCACTAGTGTCTTCTCCACTATCCTCCGGCCTTAAAACGGGATTGTGGAATTCGGTGAGTGATTAAACTTGGGAGGGATTTTGTATATATAAAGAGAGTGTTTGTGAAAGGTTTTTCTCCAGATTTTTCACCAAAAAGAAGACCTTTCATGTATTATGATCACTCTATTTATAGTCATATTTGCATGTTTATGCAAATTTGAGATCACCAAATTTTGACACTCAAAATTCCACTCAAATGTTTGAGATTGTGTGGCAAGCATGTATGCTTGAGTTAACCAAATTTTAACACTCAAAATTCCACTCGATTTTGTGGAGTTTATTTGGCAAGCATGCAAGTTTGGTTAAACCAAATTTTGACACCTCAAAATTCCACTAACATGGATTTTTCCCTTAAATGAAGTGACTTTCTTCATTTTGATTCAACAATCAATTTGAATTATTAATTTCAAATTAAAGTAATATTAAATAATTAATTAAACTATTTAATTAATATTTAATATTAATTCAAATGACAATCTCAATTAATTCCGACACATATTTGATTAAGATATTAAATCTTATTTAAATATCTCAGATTTTCTCTTTTTGTTTAATTCGTAAATAAAACAAAAATGCGGTTAAATATATCGTATATATGTAGCGCATTCTCCCTAATTTGAATTCGAACACTTCGAACTCATTCGTCACATTGTTCTATTGTTTAGTCCGATATGAGCTAGTAGAGGGACCTAATGGACCAATAGATCATGGACTCCAACGATGCAAGATTAACAGGTTAAACTCATAACCTTGTTAACCAACATTCGTTAACTACTAGGACATTCCATTATAGCCTAGTAGTTGCACTCCCCTCACTATAGATATATTTATGTCCATTTGATATAACCATGATTAGTAAGTCGATCCTTCACAGGTTGTTCGTAACTAGAGCTAGGTCAATTTACCGTTTTACCCCTAAAGTTACTTCTTGTTCCTTGAGTCCCATTGATCCTTTAATGAACAATTGGTTTGTGGTCCAACCACCAAACCAAATCCCTCTCGAGCCAATGAGAGGGTGAGACCCCTTGTTCAAGACTTTGAGTCAATACTTATGGGAACAACCTCTCTACTATCCCTAAAAGCGAGTAGGAGTGAATTCCATTTTACAATCTATGTCTCCAGCTATTCACCCAGTCTTACCCCTGAAATGGGAGGCTTATTGAGTTGGAAAACTCGGGCCACTCTCACCCATGCAAATCTAAGGATAATTTCGAATAAACAAAAATTCATAGTTAGCTCAGGATTAAGATCAAGTTACCTAGGTCATCGAATGAAAACATCAGTCTCAACAGTAAACGGCATTATAAAGTGAGAGTGGTTTTCTTCATGGTTCGATCTTATGGAATACTCATTGCATAGGACGCCCCCACTCACATATCTCCACATTTACAATTTAGTGATCACATTGTTTATATCATATACAAAAGTGGGCCGCATCCATAGTGTCCCTAGAATAAGGTACTCAACCTTATCCCTGTACTATAGATCATTTTGACTATATACTTCAACTTGAGCTACTCTTATGTCTCTACTTATAGTTCAAGTTATCATACTATAGTCAGAGTGTTCTTAGTTTATTGGATTTAGATTAATGATCGAAAAGTTCACTTTATTCAATAACAATCTTTACTGAATAAACAACAATAATAACTTTATTGAAAATAGAATATGCTTTTGTTTACAAATTATGAGTTTTAGGACATAAAACCCAACAAACTCCCACTTGGACTAAAACTCTACTGGGGTTTTATAACGTTGAATAAAGAGAAAGACATAAATATAATAAACTAGGTCATCACATACTCATGCCTTTTCTCCCACTTGCCCTAGATTACATAACTCATAGTCCTAGACTCACTAGGTGCTCTTCAAACACTTTAGCCGTGAGGGGCTTTGTAAATGGATTAGCAATGTTGTGCTCTGAAGCTATCTGTGTGACGATTACATCTCCTCGTTGCACAATCTCCCTTATGAGATGCATATCTGGAACGACTTCCAAATCAGTTAAGAAGTTCCTAAGCCATACAGATTCTTTCGCTACTTCACAAGCAGCAACATACTCAGCCTCCATGGTGGAATCAGCAATGTAACCTTGTTGTATGCTTCTCCATATTATTGCTCCTCCGTTCATAGTGAAGACAGATCCTAATGTTGATTTCCTCGAATCTACATCGGTCCGAAAATCTGAGTCAGTGTACCCTGTAAGGATCAGATCCTTAGCACCGTACATTAGCATATAGTCCCTCGTTCTCCTAAGATACTTGAGGATATTCTTAACGGCAGTCCAATGAGCACGTCCCGGATTGGACTGATATCTGCTGACAATTCCCACAGCATAGCATATGTTGGGTCGGGTACACAGCATGACATACATCAGACTACCGATTGCTGATGCATAGGGAATGTGTCTCATATCCTCAACTTCTTGAGGTGTCTTAGGACTTTGTTCCTTCGACAAATGAACTCCATGCCTAAAAGGTAATAATCCTTTCTTGGAGTCTTGTATCTTATATCGAATCAACATTTTGTTGATGTACGATGCTTAAGACAATGCTAGTGATTTGTTCTTGCGATTCTGAACAATTTGGATTCCAAGAACAAACTGAGCCTCTCCCAAATCTTTCATTTGGAATTGTGTCGCTAGCCAATGCTTAATGTCAGTCAGAAATCCCACATCATTTCCAATGAGTAAGATATCGTCAACGTACAACACTAGGAAAGCTACTGTAGAGTTGACTATCCTTTTATAAACACAAGGTTCTTCAACATTCTGTTTAAAACCATAAGATTTGATCGCAGTATCAAACTTTATATTCCAAGATCGAGATGCTTGCTTCAACCCATAAATGGATCTTTTAAGCTTGCAAAATCCTTTGCTCGTGATCCTATTCAATGAACTCCTCTAGTTGAGTCATATAGATACTCTCTTCAAGATTGCCGTTTAGAAAGACTGTCTTAACATCTTTTTGCCAAATTTCATAATCATAAAATGTGGCAATAGACAAGAGTATTCTAATCGATTTAAGCATAGCAATAGGAGAGAAGGTTTCTTCATAGTCCACCCCCTCTCTTTGAGTATAACCCTTTGCTACTAGTCGAGCTTTAAAGGTCTATACCTTACCGGTTTGGTCTTGTTTTCTCTTATAGATCCATTTGCAACCAATAGGTTTTATCCCATCTGGTTGATTTACAAGTTCCCAAACTGAATTGAAGTACATTAACTCCATTTCAAGATTCATGGCTTTAATCCACTGATCTCTATCTTTATCATTCATTGCCTGTTTATAGGTCAATGGATCCTCAATGCCATCATCAAGTATGATGACTTGAGTTTCTGCCAAACCCAAGTAACGATCGGTTGAGTTATAACCCTCCCACTACGTCGAGGCATTCTTAACTCTTGCGAAGGATGTGATTGACCAAAAGTGTCAGCTCCATCAACAACTCTTGTTGAAGGACCAACTTGATCAACAACTCTTGTGGTTTTATCAGTAGTTTTTAGAAATCTCACTTAATACTAGTTTGCTGCGAGGTTGATGATTTCTTACGTGATCTTCCTCTAAGAATGTAGTGTTTGTTGATACAAACACTCTATTTTTTTTAGGGTCATAAAACAAACCACCTTTCGTCTCTTTGGTGTATCCTACGAATAGACATAATTTTGAACGACATTCTAATTTCTTAGGGTTTTGCAACAACACATGTGCTGGACATCCTCAAATTTTGAAGTGACGTAAACTACCTTTTCGCCCTTTCCATAACTCATAAGTTATTTCTGAAACACTCTTAGTAGAAACCATGTTCAAAATGTATGTAGCAGTCTCCACTGCATATCTCCAAAACGAATCGGGTAATTGAGCGAAACTCATCATAGACCGAACTATGTCTAATAAAATTCTATTTCTCCTTTCTGATACACCATTTTGTTGAGGCATATCAGGGGCTGAGAGTTGAGACCTTATTCCATGTTCTATCATATACTCTTGAAATCTTAAGTCCATGTACTCTCCTCCTCAATCTGATCGAAGTGTTTTAATAGTTTTACCTAATAGATTCTCAACCTCAGTCTTATACTCTCTGAATTTTTCAAGAGCTTCAAACTTGTGACGCATTAGGTAAAGATAGTAATACCTCGAATAATCATCAATAAAACTGATGAAATATTCATATCCTCCTCGTGTTTTGACATTCATTGGACCACAGAGATCTGTATGCACGAGTTCTAAGGTTTCTTTGGCTCTATAACCTTTTTCGGAAAACGATCGTTTAGTCATTTTACCCTCAAGACAAGACTCACATGGAGGTAAAAAGTTGTCTTCTAACTCATTTAGAAGTTCTCTTTTAACCAATCTCTCAATTCTATTGAGATTAATGTGGCCTAGTCTTAAGTGCCAAAGATAGGTATTAGGAGAAATCTTTTGTTGTTTATTTTGAGTTTCAGCTGTTTTAAACATCTCAATATTTAAAATGACTTTTGTTTCGCTCGGTTTTAACATATATAAGTTGTTTTCTTGTTTTGCAAAACAAATATGAATACCTCTTTTGCAAATGAACACTTCATTGATTTCAAAAGATATTTTATACAATTGTTCTAATAAACAAGAGATAGATATTAGATTTGTTTTCATTTCAGGAACAAAAAGTATATTATCTAATATAACGAATCTATCTCCAAAAAATAACTTTAAATTTCTTACTGATCTTGCTGAGACAACCTCTCTTGTTCCAACCCTGAGTGTTATCTCGTCGTCTGCAAGCATTCTCCATGAGCTAGTTTCCTGGTAAAAAGAACAAATATGATTAGTCGCCCCTGAATCTAGTATCCAAGTTGAGTTGTCATACTCTACTAAACATATTTCTACAATGAGTAAATCATATTTACCTTGTTGTGTCTTTTCGGCTTTCTTCTCAGTAAGGTATTTTGGGCAGTTTCTCTTCCAGTGTCCGTTTTCGTTGCAATGGAAACATTTTCCTTTAGCTGCTTTTTGAACCTTGTGTTTGCGGTTAGTAGGAATATTATTTTTCTCTTTACCCTTCTTCTTCATCAAAACACTTTTAGAAGTTGAAGGTCTAGACTTATTTTTGGAGGACGATCCTCATAGTAATTTCTTGGAGATAACAACATTTGCTTCTCCTGTTTGTCTCTTGTTCGTTAAGAGGGATTGATAAGTCTGTAGCTCATTGAGAAGAGCAGTCAAGTTATATTCTATTTTGTTCATTACCACATTTGTGCGGAACTGGAAGAAGCTCTTCGGAAGAGACATCATGATAAAACTGACTTGACTCTTCTCATCAATGACAACTTCATTTTCTTCTGCCACATTGAAATGGACCATCATGTCCAGGACAAGTTCTCTAACTGAGGTCCCTTCTTTCATACGACAGTTGTAAATGTATTTTATGGCTTCATGTCTAAGGGAGAAGGATGGTTGTCCAAACATCCCTTTTAGAGATTCCATAATCTCTTTAGCAGTACTCATAACATCGTGTTTCTTAGCCAAAACATCAGATATGCTGGCTAGAATGTACACTCGGGCTTTGTCATTTTCCTTTATCCATTTGTCATACGCATCCCGAACTGTTCGGTTTGCATTTGAGCTGGTGTTTGGAGGACATTCCTCAATTAAAACAAACCTTAAATCATCAATAACCAGTATTGTGTTTAGGTTTGATTTCCAAGTTACGTAATTGTCGCCGTTTAATTTCTCAGAAGCGAGTTATTGTACTATTGAGTTTGTCATGCTGTGTGATACAAAGAAAATTCTATTAGTGATTTGACTTAATCCTGTTTAATCCAATCAGTTTTAGCAAATGTAATGATGTACCAAAAAATTATTAATTTGCAACAATACTTTAGTGAGTTAGAGCAACTGCTACCGAGGGGCAGTCAATCACTCATTCACTAAACCAAAACATTTTTGACTTTAAACACTAATCCCATAATAACTCTTGTTCCTATAGTGTTTTTAGTTATCGCTATTTTGGTCAAGAATATACTAACTCTTAGTAATTCTTTGTAAGTGTGACCCGCCATTTTAAACCTCAGAGATCGGTCCCAACAACTCTATCGAATGAAAAAGCCAAAGTTGGAAACGGACCTAAGAAATCCTATCCATTTATGGAGTTTGCGTTGTTTCGACTCCCATGTTACGACCCTCCGAATGGATAGTTGCTCTAGGGCAACATGCAAATGGAACATGGGAATCTCACGGTGCAACCTAGTGGTAGAGACCATAGGAGGTGTTGACATACTTCCTTCTCCCACTTACTATAAATACTTTCTTTATTCACCTTGTTATTGACTCATGCAAATACCTTCCGAATGGAGGACGCTTCCAAGGCGACGCAAGACCGAGCATGAATCTCACCGTGTGAATTTTCCAGAGAGTGTAAAAGGAAAACGATGTATCTCATATATCTTTTTCATCCCACTAAGTATTTTAGACAGTTGGGTATACTTATTACTTAAGTATATTCTGGCTAATTAAATATAACTTAAGTCTAGGTGATTTTTCTAAAACTTATATCACTTAAGCATGCTCATAAAACTGGGCTAACTAAGCTCAAGTACTGGTCCGATCTCCAGGTAGTAGGTGTTTCGTAAACCGTCAACTTAAGTACCTCCAGCCTTAGACAAGATCGTGCCAGGTGAGCTTTCTTGTAACCGCAATTTTGTAAGAAATCGACCTATTTTAACTATTAAAATTGATCGTGCTTGGTTCTTAACCCTAAGTGATCATGCACTTATCTTTATTATACATTTTAACGTCTATCTCGTTTTATGGCGTTGAAAATAACCTATAACATGCGGAAGCAATTTAGATCTTAGGCACTTTTAGAACATCAATTATAGTAAATAACTAGCATGTTCATAAGTATTAAAACTTAATGAGTTTGAATACTAACCTTTTGTAGTTCAAATTCTTTTTCCTCACGAACCAGTTTCGAACCACCACTAGTGTCTTCTCCACTATCCTCCGGCCTTAGAACGAGATTGTGGAATCCGGTGTGTGACTAAACTTGGGAGGGATTTTGTATATATGAAGAGAGTGTTTGTGAGAGGTTTTTCTCAAGGTTTTTCACCAACAGGAAGACCTTTCATGTATTATGGTCACTCTATTTATAGAGTCATATTTGCATGTTCATGCAAATTTGAGATCACCAAATTTTGACACTCAAAATCCCACTCAAATTTGTGGGGTTTATTTGGCAAGCATGCAAGTTTGGTTAAACCAAATTTTAACACCTCAAAATTCCACTAACATGGATTTTTCCATTAAATGAAGTCAACATGTTGACTTTCTACATTTTGATTCAACAATCAATTTGAATTATTAATTTTAAATTAAAGTAATATTAAATAATTAATTAAACTATTTAATTAATATTTAATATTAATTCAAATGACAATTCGAATTAATTCCGACACATATTTGATTAAGATATTAAATCTTATTTTAATATCTCAGATTCTCTCTTTTTGTTTAATTCGTAAATAAAAAAAATGCGTTAAATATATCGTATATATGTAGCGCATTCTCCCTAATTTGAATTCGAACACTTCGAACTCACTCGTCACACTGTTCTATTTTTTAGTCCGAAATGAGCTAGTAGAGTGACCAAATGGACCAATAGATCATGGGCTCCAATGATCAAAGATTAATCGGTTAAACTCATTAACCTTGTTAACCAACATTCGTTAACTACTAGGACATTCCACTATAGCCTAGTAGTTGCACTCCCCTCACTATAGATATATTTCTATCCATTTGATATAACCATGATTAGTAAGTCGATCCTTCATAGGTTGTTCGTAACTAGAGGTGGGTCAATTTACCGTTTTACCCCTGAAGTTACTTCTTGTTTCTTATGTCTCACTGATCCTTTAATGAACAATTGGTTTGTGGTCCAACCAGTAAACTGGATCCCTCTCAGGCCAATGAGAGGGTGGGGACCCTTGTTCAAGACCTGAGTCAGTACTTAAGGGAACTACCTCTCTTCTATCCCTAAAAGTGGGTAGGAGTGAATTCCATCTTGCACCCCACGTCCCCAGCCATTTACCTAATCTTACCCCTGAAATAGGAGGCCTATTGAGTTGGCGAACTTGAGCCACATTCACCCATGAAAATCTAAGGATAATTCCAAATAAACAGGAGTACATGGTTAGCTCAGGATTAAGATCGAGTTACCTAGGTCATCGAATGAAAAGAAAATCAGTCTCAATAGTAAACAACATTATAAAGTGAGAGTTGTTTTCTTCATGGTCCGAACTTATGCAATACTCATTGCATAGGACGCCCCCACTCACATGTCTCCACATGTACAATTTTAGTGATCAGATTGTTTATTTCATATACAAAAGTGGGCCGCATCCATAGTGTTCCTAGAATAAGGTACTCAGCCTTATCCTTATACTATAGATCATTTTGACTATATACTTGAACTTGATCAACTCTTATGTCTCTATATATAGTTCAAGTAATCATACTATAGCCAGAGTATTCTTAGTTTATTGGATTTAGATTAATGATCGTTAAGTTCACTTTATTCAATAACAATCTTCAATGAATAAACAACAATAATAACTTTATTGAAAATAGAATATGTTTTTGTTTACAAACTATGAGTTTTAGGACATAAAAATCAATAGTTATAAGCCTAATGCTTTAATGAGTGAAGAAAGGTCTTAATTTTTATGGAGTTATTAGAGTCCATTTTAGGTTGTAATTGATCGAAAATGGAAGAGATAGCAAGCTAAACCGAAGAAGAAGATGGAAGAGGCAGTCCGGGTGTTTTTCCCGCCTTTGGAATCTAGTTCAACGTTTTTAAGGGTTGGTTCGCCCAGTTCGTGATCCTCGGGAGCGGTTCAAGTTGTTTTTAATTATTAATGTAATAATTTAGTTAATTGCTTGTTTTAAAATGTCAAAACCAATCCACTTTAGCGTGTTTAATTAATTATGCATTATGAATGTATGTTTTAATTAAATAGAAAATGTATATGCATAAAGTATGTCATGTAGATTTAAAATCCAACCCTAGGCTAAGCATGTTTCATGCATTCCAAGTATGTTATAAGTGTTATAATGTACTTTAGCCTAGTTAGCCTAGTTTTATGAGCATGCGTGAGTGATGTAAGGATTTTCTTTTAAAATAAAAAATCGCCTAGACATCAAAGTTAAAAATCCAGTATAAATCTTATACTTGGAAAAATCACCTAAGCTTAGGTTATATTTAATTAGCTGGAATATACCTAAGTAATAAATATATTCAACCATCTAAAATACTTAGTGGGAGGAAAAAGGTATATGAGATACATCGTTTTCTTTTTACGCTCTCTGAAAAATTTACACCATGAGATTCATGCTCGACCTCGTGTCGCCCTAGGAGCAACCTCCATTTGGAATTTATTTGCATGAGTCAATAACTAGGTGAATAAAGAAAGTAAGTGGGAGAATGAAGTATATGAACACATCCTATGGTCTCTACCACTAGGTTGCACTGTGAGATTCTCATGTTCCGTCTGCATGTTACCCTAGAGAAACTACCCATTCGGAGGGTTGTAGCATGGGAGTCGGAATAACGCAAACTCCAAAAATGGATAGGATTTCTTAGATCCATTCCCAACTTTGACTTTTTCATTCGATAGCATTGTTGGGGTCGATCTCTGAGGTCTGGAAATGGCGGGTCACACTTACGAAGAATTACTGAGAGTTAGTATATTCTTGACCAAAGTGTCGATAACTAAAACACTATAGGAATAAGAGTTATTCTGGGATTAGTGTTTAAGTCAAGAATGTCTTGGTTTAGTGAAGGAGTGATTTACTACCCCTCGGTAGCAATTGCTCTAACTCACTAAAGTATCGTTGCAATTTAATAATTTTTAGGTACGTTATTCATTTGCTAAACCTGATTGGATTAAAAAGAATTAAGTCAATTCACTAATAGAATTTGCTTTAATTCTCAGCATGTCAAGCTCAATAGTACAATTACTCGCTTCTGAGAAATTAAACGACGACAATTACGCAACAAGGAAATCAAACCTAAACACAATACTTGGAAATGATGATTTGAGGCTTGTTTTAACTGAGGAATGTCCCCTAAACCCCGGCTCAAATACAAACCGAATAGTTTGGGATGCATATGACAAAAAGGATAAGGGGAAAGATAAGATTCTCACTAACCGCAAACGCAAGGTTCAAAATGCAGATAATGAAAAATGTTTCCATTGCAATGAAAACGGGCACAGGAAAAGTGGCCTCCAAAATACCTTGCAGAGAAGAAAGCCGAAAAGGCACAACAAGGTAAATATGATTTACTAGTTGTAGAAATATGTTTAGTAGAGTATGACCACTTAACCTGGATATGCTGGATTCAAGGGTCACTAATCATATTTGTTCTTTTTTTCAGGAAACTAGTTCCTTGAGAATGCTTGTGGAAGACGAGATAACACTCACGGTTGGAACAGGTGAAGTTGTCTCAGCAAGATTAGTAGGAAATTTAAAGTTGTTTATCGAAGATAGATTCATTATATTAGATAATGTACTTTTTGTTCATAGAATAAAAAAAAATCTAATATCTATCTCTTGTTTATTAGAACAATTGTATAAAATATCTTTTGAAATCAATGAAGTGTTTATTTTCAAAAGAGGTATTCATATTTGTTCTGTAAAACTAGAAAACAACTTATATATGTTAAAATCGAGCAAAACAAATGCTATTTTAAATACCGAGATGTTTAAAATATCTAAAATTCAATGAACCATGAAAAAAGCAATAGAGTTGGCAAAGAACCCAATGAACCATGAAAGAAGCAAACACATTGACGTTCGTTTTCACTTTATCTGAGATCATGTGAAGGAAGGAAGTGTGGAATTTCTGCATGTGGCAAGTCAGGATCAAGTTGCGGACATCTTTACAAAACCGCTACCGAAAGTACTTTTTGAAAAATACAAGAAGATGATTGACATGACAGATGGCCGGAGCATTTAAGTTGATGGGGGAGCTTTATTGAATAAACGTTAAATGTTATTTGTTAGTTAATTTTAGTGGGTTTTAAACTCAAAAAGTCAGTCCTAAACGGAAAGGCAAAGTCTTGAAAATGAAAGGCCAAAATTTATTTTAGGAGATAGTGGGTTTTATGGGTCAGGAAATAGTGGCATTCTGATAGCCATAGCTTATAAATACACAGTATTTCTATTGTGAAGAGCAGAGAAAAAAAGAAAAGAAACAAAGAAGTAATAGAAGAAGGTTTTTTCAAATAAACAGAGTGTTCTTTGTCTCTTTCTTTCGTTAGTGTGCAAGATTTATTTAGCTTTTACACGTTCTTACTCAGTTGATTGAATATTTTGTTTTGACCATTTGACAAACACTTGGAATGGATTACCATTTTGTAGGTGGTCATTTGAAGGGAAGTGGCACAGATTTAGTTGGTCTCTTTGGGACCATTTTTAACTGTACTTTTTTCATCAAAGTCAAATTCCAGGTTTTCTTTTCTGTGTTATTTTTACGCTTTTTGTTTTCATTTTATTCCAACAAATGTCTTTCGTTCCGTCAACGATTTTCTCTCACCAATTGTCAAAAGACTGATGGTGTTATATAACACATGCCGAAGCAATTTGTATCTTAGGCACTCTAAGTACATTAATTATAGTAAATTAGCTAGCATGTTCAAAAGCAATGAGTTTGAATACTAACCTTTTGTAGTTCAAATTTCTTTTATCTCACGAACCAGTTTCGAACCACCATAGTGTCTTCCCTAATATTCTCCGGCCTTAGATCGGGATTGTGGAATCCGATGAGTGACTAAACTTGATAGGAATTTAGTATATGTAAAGAGAGTTTTGAGAGATTTTCTCAAAGTTTTTCAAGCTCACTTTTCATGTACCTTGATCACTCTATTTATAGATTCAAATTTGCATGTTCATGCAAATTTGAGATTACCAAATTTTGAAAATTAAATTTTCGCTCAAATTTGTGGGATTATGTGACAAGCATGCAAGTTTGAGTTAACCAAATTGTGACACTCAAACTTCCACTCAAATTTGTGGGGTTCATTTGGCAAACATGCATGTTTGGTTAAACCAAATGTTCGACATCAAAATATCACTAAAATATGTGGGATTAGATGGCAAACATGCAAATTTGGTTAAACCATATATTGATATTCAATATTCCACTAACTCAATCATGGATTTTTCCATTAGATGAAGTCAACATTTTGACTTTTTTATTTTAATTCAACAATTAATTTAAATAATTAATTTCAAATCAAAAAAATATTAAATGATTAGTTAAACAATTTAATTAATATTTAACATTAAATAAAATGTCAATCCCAATCAATTCTGGCACATATTGATTATGAATCCCTATTCATAATTAAAATATTTAAATCTTATTTAAATATCTCAAATTCTCTCTTTTTGTTTATTTCATAATTAAAACAAAATGCGGTTAAATATATCGTATATATTTAGCGTATATTTCCTAATTTGAATTCGAACACTTCAAACTCACTCGTCACACTACTCTAAGGTTTAGTCTAATATGAGCTAGTAGGCAGACCTAATGGACCTACAGATCATGGGCTCCAACGATCCGAGATTAACCGGCTAAACTCATTAACCTTGTTAACCAACATTCGTTAACTACTAGGACACTCCACTATAGACTAGTAGTTGCACTCCCCTCACTATAGATATATTTCTGTCCATTTGATGTAACCATGATTAGTAAGTCGATCCTTCATAGGTTGTTCGTAACTAGAGGTGGGTCAATTTACCGTTTTACTCCTAAAGTTACTTCTTGTTTCTTGAGTCACACTGATCCTCTAATGAACAATTGGTTTGTGGTCCAACTACCAAACCGAATCCCTCTCGGGCCAATGAGAGGGTGGAGCCCCTTGTTCAATACTTAGAGTTAGTACTTAAGGGAACAATTTATCTACTATCTTAAAAGTGGGTAGGAGTGGATTCCATCTTACACTCTATGTCCCCAGCTATTCACCCAGTCTTACCCCTGAAATGGGAGACTCATTGAGTCGGCAAACTCGAGCCACTCTCACCTCATGCAAATCTAAGGATAATTTCGAATAAACAGGAGTTCATAGTTAGCTCAGTATTAAGATCGAGTTACCTAGGTCATCGAATGAAAAAATAAGTCTCAACAGTAAACGACATTATAAAGTGAGAGTGGTTTTCTTTATGGTTCGATCTTATGCAATACTCATTGCATAGGACGCCCCCTCTCACATGTCTCCACACGTACAATTTAGTGATCACATTGTTTATATCATATACAAAAGTGGGTCGCATCAATAGTGTCCCCAGAATAAGATACTCAACGTTATCCCTGTACTATAGATCATTTTGACTATATACTTGAACTTGATCCACTCTAATATCTCTACATATAGTTCAAGTAATCATACTATAGCCAGAGTATTCTTAGTTTATTGGATTTAGATGAATGATCGTAACATTCACTTTATTCAATAACAATCTTTACTGAATAAACATCAATAATAACTTTATTGAAAACAAAATATGTTTTTGTTTACAAACGGTGAGTTTTAGGACATAAAACCCAACAAAGACAACAACTGGTATCATAGCAAGTTTAATCCACCGATGGTATATCATTGCAGAGGAGTCAACTTTATCAAAACTAAGTTGATTAGCTCAATTGGTCGGCCATGTCTGTGTTCTCAGAGCTCAATTTGGGGATTCCACCACATGGATGTGAAATCAACGTTCATCAATGGACCAGAGGCTGGGGTGTGAGAAACTCGCATTCCTTAACGGACTAGACGCTGGGGCGTGAGTAGGTTTATGGAAGCACCTAGATCAGAGGCTGGGGCGTGAGTAGGTTTATGGTAGCACCTAGGGAGGATTTACTTCCTCTCAGGCGACGTGATCTACTAGCAATCAACTAAACAAAAGGTAGTTGTTTTATCTTCTTGCGAAGCAGAATATATCGTCGCTTTGACGGCAGCAACACAGGGGATCTGGATTGCGCGACTGATGGAAGAACTTATTGGAAGAGAAGGCGATCCACCAATGTTATACGTGGATAACAAAGCTACGATCTCCTGATAAAAACTATAGTTTTGCACGACCGAAACAAGCACATAGAAATCAGATTCCATTACATCCAAGAATAAATCAGATTCCACTACATCCAGGAATGTGCAAGAGGCTCATCAAGATAGATATACCACAGATTTTAGGAGGAGATTGTTAGGTAAAATATTATAATATTTACCTTATTTAGTTATTCATGTCTTTCCTTAAAATAAGTTGTTTGAATTTTGTTTTTAGGCCATGTGAATTTATGCATGGGAGAGCATATTTTTAGCTGACCGCCAACTTTAGGCGCAAAAGATTGTTGGGCACTTCTGCCATTATTAGAATGATAAATAAAAGCACGGTGTTGTTTCAGCAAAGTTGTGAATGTTTGATTATATCCACCACACCTAAATGGTGTAAAAGTTATCTTATTTATAATCAAATGAATTACAAGGATATGAAAATAGTAATAAATGGAAATAACAATAAATGGAAAGATATCTATGATAATAAGGCAAATATTAGATATTTGCCTTATAATAAAATATCAAATATAATATATATGGTAAACTATAATTTATTATTAAATATCCTTAACACCCCACCGCAAGCTAAGCGTCGGATTTAAACGAGTGAAGCTTGAATCTGAAAAATTCAAAGAGGTTGAGAAACACTTTTCATGAAGATGCTAACAATCCGGTTCTTGGCCATCAAAAATTGCAGAGGGATCGCCGCTCAGTGGCGATGCTGCCTTGGCTTCGGCGAGAATATGTCTAACCCATGAAGAGGGATTGTCGCTTAGCGACGATGCTGCCTTGGCTCTGGTGAGAATATTTCTAACCCCAAGAAGTAGAAGGGGAAACCTAGCAAGGGACAAAGACAATGTTGAAGCCGGAAGATTCGCCACATTGGGCGAAGGAGCCAATTTTGGCGAGAAGGGCAGTTTGAAGAGTCGCCTCATCAGGCGAAGAAGCCAATTTTGGCAGGAAGGGCGGCGGCAACTTGGTTGGCGAATAGGCCAGTGCGGCACCCAGATTCCGAAGGTAAATCTCTGCAAAAGGTTGATAGGTTTAGGTTAGGGTTTATGTGAAGGATGAAGGTTGATTGGGAAGAAAATGAGAGAGACTATATTGGCCAAGGAGAAAACCGATTGGGTTGGAAAAGGTGAGGTTGTATGTACAGAGTATGACGAAAGGTGATTTGGAGGTCAATAGGGTGGAGCCGAAGAGTAATCAATCGGCTCCAACTATGGCAGCCATGAAGACTGCCCCTGCGGCGTCAAAACCAGCAGGGGTGGTGGAGAAGAAGATTAGAGGATTCAAAAGCCATTGAAAAGAAAGGATCGGGGTTGTTAAACCGAGAGGGCTCTGATACCATGTGAATGTTTAATTAATCCACCACACCTAAATGGTGTGAAAGTTATCTTATTTATAATCAAATGAATTACAAGGATATGGAAATAGTAATAAATGGGAAGATACCTATGATAATAAGGCAATATCTAATATTTGCCTTATAATAAAATATCAAATATAATATATATGGTAAACTATAATTTATTACTAAATATCCTTAATAAAAGTCAAATACAAAATCTCCCTATTCTTTCTTATGTTATTTTCTCCTGTTTTTTCTTCTCCCAACAAATTCTTCACCAGTTTTGTTTCCCCAAGATTTCCTCACCACACTCAGTGAGAGACAACATCAAAGATGTCGGAATGTCCTCTGAAATCTACTTCCCGAACCTTTCGTCGAAGCTGGCTTACGAAAATCTACGGAAACTGAAATACTTAAGCAAATTTCATCCATCGACAGAATCGTCGGACCGGAGTCGTTTCTATTCCATTTTGATCGGCTCGGAGTTCAAGTTTTGGCCATCATGATCTTACTGTGGATAGAGAAGGGCACTGGTATAAATTCTTTATTGGTTCCTTTTATAATTTTTTGTTCACAATTTAGAAATTCTGTTTCACAGTATGTTTGAGATTTAAATCACATTCATATATATAGTAGCACGTGACTTGAGTATACGAATGTCTTGCTTTAACTTGAAAAATATAGTAGCACATGGCTTGAGTATTTAAAGAAATACTTAGTAAGTGACCCAACTATTGGGGTTAAATGCAAGAATATGCGAATGCAAGGACGGGACCTATCCTTTCAATCTGTTTTCCTATGGTACTGTCCTAACGGGTAATTTGTACATGTATCATATACTCTACACACAGTCCATACGTGGGGGTATGGGCTCACCAATCAATTCGCACATCGTTGGGCCACCTTACTTGTCAGGCAAGCATACACTGGGATGCTCCCTAGGCCGAACACCCATTAGAACTAGTGTACCGTCACGGCAACGCTATTCAAAACATAACGATCGTTGTCCTACCATTGGATGTACGCGTCTGTACCCTCGTGATGGAATAGGGGAATCCCTCTAAATGCATGAGCACACATAATGCATGAGGTCCCCAACATTTCTACTTTTACCATTAATGAATGTAACCCCGCTATCATCTTTCATGCTTAACATGTCATTTCTCATTTTTCAGTCTACGTATCATGCATAATCCTAACGAGGCTACATTTCATTTCATTTATCGTGATATCATGTCATTCATAACACGCTGTATACATACAATTTAGAAAACATACCATAACACTCCATGCTTTTAACATGTGGTTTCATAACGTGCAATTCTTATAACAATTACCTCAATGATCACACAAAACAATCTAAAAATAACATATCACATCACAATATATTTTATCATAAACATGTCATATCGTATACACTTCTTGGTCATATCGTTCCCTAACTTATCATAGCCTTAACGTTCTTATACCTATCACAGTCATATCGTTACGTGAACGTACCTTAGTCATATCATCACAGGAACGTATCCTAACGCTATCATTCTATCAATCTATCACAAACCTATCCCTTTCTACCCATATCCTAACCATATTCTTTCATCAATCTCTCCTATCTATAGCACTCCGGTATGTAACCAACCTTAACGTTTTATGAATGTATCTTACTCCTATTGTTACATTTTTTTTTTTTTTTTGCATCTTTCTCGTATCTTATCTCAAACATATCATTGAACACATCATACCACAATTATTATCATACAATTCACATATTATAACAGAACATAAACATAATATAAGCGTACCAATTCACTGATAATTCATACATATCAGTATATATGACACGTGTCAAACCAGGTACGAGTCAACATCAAATATAACCATGCCGATAGTAAGGCTACTTACCTGATTAGCTTAATTCGTTGTCACATATATATCCTTAATGAAAGTTCGATTCTGTCCTTCGAAATCCAAGTAACTCTGTATTTACTTTTCTCTCTATATTAAGTTTGTGGTTTTACAATAACTAATAATGAGTTCGAAAAGTATATTTTTTTATTTTAAAAAAATCAGTTATCAAACATGGTTCTATTTTATTTCGAACAATAAATAAGAACGGGTTACCAAACAAGTTCATAATTGCCCTCCTTTGTGACAAGAATACAAAACACCAAAACCTACCCTTGTCATCAGCTTTAAAGTTAAATAACATTACACTCAAGAATATGCGTTATAGTTATCGACGGATGATTAACGATCGCTCTTATGGGTTGTTTTTGTAAATAACTAAAATATTAATAACAATAAATAAAACCATCGATAAGTAAGCACACAATATTGGTCACCCATTCCAATACAATAGATCATGGGAGCCGTTAACAATTAAAACTAATTTTGGAAGTATAAAAGAAACAAACCAAGCATAAATCTTTTTAAGGATATTTTATGAGTCCTTGGTACTCGAAGAAGTATGAAACTCATGAATCTATTCTATGAAGAAATTGAAAAATAGAGATTCTTAATTATTCGTAATTAATGATTTCTTAATTGATTTTATAGAAATTAAAAAATCTCTCTCTCTCAATCTTGATATAGATATTATATAGAAAATATCTATATATAGAGAAATAAATATTGCACTCATAGAAAAAAAAATGTTATATGACCCAATATATACAATAAAATATGGGTTTAAATAAATAGAAGTATTCCCAATACTTTTTCAAAAACTACCCATGCCATGAGTATAGATTACTATGGACCAACTAAACCAATGACTATACATGATTCCATAAATGAATCAATTACATATCAGTTGCACGAAATTATTGAAATAAATAAATGTTCTTGACATGTTGTTTGTTTCCGAATTTAATTTATAGTCACCCAATCAAAATAATTTATTTTATAAGCTTATTCAAAGCGACATGATTAGTGTCACGTCTTACATCGGTTGCATCATGACATTTGTTTATTATGACTCTAAAGTGGTTTGATGGGCGACACTCACATGTTTCTTCTTATATGTCGTGTAGGTCAGAACCTACTCTCTTAGCTATGACATTCTGTCTGTGAGATCTCACATCGGTTGGAGAGGGGAACGAATTATAAAAGGGTAGAAATTTCTCCCTAGTAGACCCGTTTTAAAACCTAAAGAAGATAATATCTACTGAAAAATTTTACCTTTTAATCAAAAGTACATACTTTATATCAATTGAGTTACATTATATTAAGTTATACTACTTATTAAATACCTTTCTAATACAATATCAAAAAAAAAAAAAAAAACCAATTAATTTCAACATCATCATAATTTAACCAATTGATCCTAGGATTATGTACAAAATTCCGATGGATAAATCTAATTTGAGGAGCCGAGTGATGAGATATAATGACCAGATAAAAGCACGGTTGGACTAGGCCATGAGAAACTATAAGAACTAGACTAGGTGAAGGACCCATCTATATTATACTTTTACGTTTTTAATTGAAAATTTATACTACTTATGTAAATTTATTTCTAGTATAATATCAACAAAAAATCAATTAATTTCAACCTCATCATAATTTAAATGGTCATGAAATAATACTATTGCCAATATCACAAGTTTAAATTACTCTATACAATAATCAATAATGAGTTGGAAAAGTATATTTTTTAATTAAAAAATCGTTATCAAACATGGTTCTATTTTATTTTGAACAATAAATAAGAATGAGTTACCAAACAGGTCCATAATTGCCCTCCTTTGTGACAAGAATAAAAAACTAAAATACTCAAGAATCTGCGTTACAATTATCGACAGATGATTAACGATCGCTCTTATGGGTTGTTTTTGTAAATAACTAAAATACTAATAACAATAAATAAAACAATCTATAAGTAAGCACGCAATAAGTAAACAAGCTGACACCGTCGGCCAGCTACGAGTTCAGCTTTCGTCCAAATTTATGGCAATCAACATTGTTTACTATTCCTTCCAATGGCCTGACTCATTTCATTACTTCGATATCTACATAGATAAGAGAGATAGAAACAATTGCGTAAATACTCTATGTTCGTGGTATGTGAGGGAGCAAAATATCTGCCTGTTCAACTATAAAACAAAGAATTATCAAATTTGCTATGAGTGGTTAGGTAAATGAATTATCAAATTTTCTATGGGTGGTTGGGTAAATGATCAATATATTCATAAACTGAAAAGTTGGATTTTAATATTGAAATAAATAAATGTTCTTGACATGTTGTTTGTTTCCGAATTTTTTTTTTCTTTTTTTGAAGCTTAATATGATAAATGAATTATAAAGGCTACCGACAAAAGTTATGATATTAAGAATTGTTAACTTATTTTGGTCGTGATTAATAATCAAAACAACTGTATGAGATGCAATATGGCATTCAAAAGATTTTAGGCCAAGAGTATAGGTAGGTCGAGCCTTCGGACTTGGCTGAGAGTAGAGGCAAGTCGGTTAATATTGCTATTAAGTGAACGTATACTCCTACTGGATACATGTATCATTGAACAAAGCTTAGTTTCTGCATAAGTTATGTTCGGTTTTAGAAGAAGAACCTTACCTAAGGTCTAATGAAGCCGCATAGTCAAGTAAAAAAGGCTTTTCATTTCTTTATTTCAACTTTGGGAGAAATTAATAGAAAACCGTCTATTTAAGGAAAGGATAATACAAAGATGTGATATAAAAGGCACCTTACAATGTGTCAATAATATAAACATTTTTATTAAGAAATGACATATTAGAGGAGAGAAATACCAACATACCATATTAAGCCATTTTGCAATCTATCATACATGAAAAAATAACAATTTTTGGTGTTGCATGAAAAATATTATCAGAAAATAGTGGACCTCATATATTCATGATACGTAAATGTACGACTTAGGAACTAGTAAAGACTTCACCAATTTATCTTAGGATCATGTACAAAATTCTGATGGATAAATATGATCTAGGAGTTAGAGTGATGAGATGTGACGACAAGATAAAAGCCTAGTTGAACTAGGCCATGAGAAGCTATGAGAATTAGACTATTTGAAGGACACTTACACAACCTTAACATAAAATTAATTTAAATCTTATACTTTTTACGTTTTTAATTCAAAATTTTAGAGAATAATAACCCATAATTATTTTCAAGCATATATTTTCCACTAAATAAAATAATTAATTCCATTTTTATTATAAACAATGAATGAGAATGCGTCATCAAATGGGTCCATAATTGCCCTCGTTTATGATAAGAATATAAAATATTGAAACCCGCCCTTGTTCATTAGCTTTAAAAGTTAAAAGCTCATAACATTACACTCAATAATATGTAAGACGGATGGTTAACGATATGAGTTGTTTTTGTGAATAAATATAATACTAATAACAATAAATAAAACAGATAAGTAAGCACGTAAATATTTGGTCACCCACCCCAATATAACAGATCGGGTGCCGTTGAACACTAAAACTAATTTTGCAAGTATAAAAGTGAAACAACAAGTATTCGAATTTTTACAAAATGAATTCATTTTCAACACTTGCATTGTCCCTTCTCATGTCATTCTTCTTTGCTACACTATTTAATACCATCAATGGATCAATCTTCCAAGACCCACATTGTATGATATTTTCTACATATGGCTGCCTAAATCAATATAAGGAATCGATATATCCATGAATTGGAAGGTTCGGTTATGATATTAAAATAAATGTGTATTTATTTTCAATCATGAAAATTTGATATGGTGTATTAGTTTTAAGAAATTATAATATTAAGATTCGATTAGGTATGTGAAAGCATACAATACTTATGCTAAGTCTTTAAAAAAGAAGATAGGATGATAAAATAGTTTTTAAAAAAGAGAAAAGCTACCAAACGAAATTAACTTTTTCTTTTATATAGTTTTAAACTTTAAACAATTCATTACATTTTAATCTTATGTTACTACTTGTCTTTGTTATTTAGACAAAAATGGGTTAAATTTCAACGCAGGGGCAATCTCGACTAATATCCTTATTTTTTTCTAATCTATTTACTATTGAAGGATGAATTTAATTTATTGTCACCCGATCAAAATAATTTATTTTATAAGCTTGTTCAAATCGACATGATTAGTGTCACGTCTTACATCTGTCGCGTCATGACATTTGTTTATTACGACTCTAAAGTGGTTCGATGGGCGACACTTACATGTTGTCTTCGTGTATGTCGTGTAGGTCAGAACCTACTCTCTTAGCTGTAACATTCTCTCACGGAGATCTCACATCGGTTGGAGAGGGGAACGAATTATAAAAGGGTAGAAATTTCTCCATGGTAAAAATTTATTTAAAAAAAAAACAATTCCTTGTCTCGAATGTGATCTCCATGAGGAATCCTCCCTCTAATCTCCAAAAAAACTAAATGGAGGATTTCGCACCTGATCTCTTTGGATAATCATTTCTCTAATCTCCACAACCAATGATTTTTTGAGTAATAAAAAATAAAAACGCAAAAAGAGAAAGCTTTCCCACGCATTTGTAGACATTCTGTTGGAACAATAAACCATAAATGAAAATGTTATCAAATGATCAATATTTACTATTTATGGCAAGAATACGAATATTGAAACCTCTCAAAGATACAATCCACTTTACATTCCATTACACTATTTATAGACTATAAAAGTGAAACAAACCAAGCACAAATGTGTTCATGCCTATATTTTTTCTCTACCATTTCAACAAAATATGTTTATTTTCAACACTTGGGCTTTCTCTCTGAATTTCATTGTTCTTCCATTACCAATTCACTACCACCAAATGATCGATCATCCAAAATCCAGAAATTATCGTCAAGATAACAAATGCTCTAAAAGCTAAGAATCAACTCACTTTACACCGTGGGCCAGCTACGACTTCAGCTTTCGTCCAAATTTATGGTTCTCAACATTGTTTTACTGTTTCTTCCAATGGCCTGGCTCATTTCATTACTTCAATATGTACGTAAATAAGAGAGATAGAAAGAATTGCAAAAGTACTCTATGTTCGTGGTATGTGAGCGAGCAAAATGTTTGTATGTTCAACTATAAAACCAATAAATATGATATTTGGTAAGAGTGGTCGGGTAAAAAATCAATATATTCATAAATTGGAAGGTTGGATTTTAATATTGAAATAAATTAATATTTTTTGATATGTTTGTCCGTGTGTGTATCTTTTTTTCTTCTTCTTTTTATTAAAGCTTGATATGATTAGTATAAGTGAATATAACGCTATCGACATAAATTATGATATTAAGATTTTTCAACTTATTTTCGTCATGATTGGTAATCAAAACAACTATACGAGATGCGGCATTGCTTTCGGAGACTTTTGGCCTAGAATAAAGGTAAGGTCGAGCCTTAGGACTTAGCCTAGAGTAGAGGCAAGTGTGATTGAATAGAATTTAGTCACTGCATAAGTTATGTTGGGTTAACGAAGAATAACCCTATCAAAGGTCTAATAAAGCCACAATGTCCAACGTACCATTTATTTTTCCTAACTTAAAGAGAAATTATTTGAAAACGTTCGGTTTATTTAAGGAAAGGATAATACAAAGATATGATATAAATGATATTTTACAATGTGTCATATCAGGCAATAATATAAACATTTTCAATTAATAAATGGCATATCAGAGGAGGGAAATACGAACATACCATGTAGACTATACGTTACCCTCTTTTATGACAAGAATACAAAATATCAAAACTCACCCTTGTTCATCAGCTTTAAAGTTAAAGGACCATAACATTACACTCAAGAATATGTGTTACAGTTAACGACGGATGGTTAACGATGGCTCTTATGAGTTGTTTTTGTAAATCACAAAAATACTAATAACAATAAAAAAAACAATCGATAAGTAAGCACGTAATATTGGGTCACCCATCCTAATATAACATATCGATCGGAGCGGTAGACAATTAAAATTAATTTTGCAAGTATAAAAGTGAAACAAACCCGACACAAGCATTATCATATTTACAAAATGAATTCATTTTCAACACTTGCCTATTTACAACCATTGACGGATCAATCTTCAAAGACCCACCAATTACCGTCAATATAACAAATGTTCTAGAAAGTCACAATGAACTCACTATTCACTGCAAATCTGGCGATGATGACTTGGGAATCCACCAGCTCCCGTTTTTTGGCGGCTACGCCTTCACCTTTCGACCAAACTTTTGAGGGTCAACACAATTCTACTGTACCTTTCAATGGCCTGGGTTTTGGCAGTACTTTGATATCTACAAGGATAGGAGAGATAGAATCAAATGCAACAAAACTCTGTGTTTGTGGATTGTTGGAAAACAAGGTATCTGTATGTTTGACTATAAAACCAAATTGTACCATATTTACCACGCTTGGCTGCCTAAATGAATGTAACTAATCAATATATCCATAACCTGGAATGTTCAAATATAATATTATTGTAAATCATATTAATTTGCTGTTCTTGTGTGTGTTTTTTCTTTTTTTAAAACTTGATATGGGGTATTAGTTTTAATGAATTATAATATTAAAATTTGTTAAGGTAATTGAACCTATACACTACTTATTTATTAATTTCTTCCACTTTGATCGAAATTATTTGAAGATGTTCCCGCAATGTGGTATAGATAGGATGAGTTTTAATTATTTTTTTTTTCCATCGGTTTTTAAATTTAAAATCTCATTAGCTTTTAATCTTACCTTACCTGTCTCTCTTGGTTCGACCAAAAGGGGTTCATTTTCAATCTTGACGCAACCTGGTCGCTTTATTTTTATTTTCTTATCTATTTACCATTGACATATCAATTAAATTTATAGCCACCCAATAAAAATAATTTATTTTATAAGCTTGTTGGAATCAACATGATTAGCGTCACGGTCTTACATTGGTCGTGTCATGATTTTTGTTTATTACGTCTCTCAAGTGGTCAGATGGGCGCCACTCGCATGTTGCCTTCTTGTCTATCGTGTAGGTCAAAACCTACTCTCTTAGATATGATATTTTCTATAAGAGATCTCACATCGATCGGAATGGTGAACAAAATATTTTTTACAAGAGTGTGAAAACCTCTGATAGAAGCATTTTAAAACCATGAGAGAAAACCCCAAAGAAAACACTATCTATTGGGGAATTTGACATTTTAATCAAAAGTACATAATTTATAACAATTTAGCTATGTTATACTAAATTATAGTACTTATGCAAATTGTTTTCTGGTATAATATCAACAAAACTAATTAATTTCAATCCGGATCAAAATCTAAATGTGAAAGAGATTATACTCTCAACGATATTAGAGGTTCAAATCGCTCTATACTACACGTTCTTGAACTCATTTTTATTCCACATTAACGTGATAGCAACTCTATTACAAAGGCTTGATGGAGCTTACAAAAGCAAAAGGGTAATAAACTAGTTTACATACGAAAATGACGTGACGTTTAATGGCTCTAAACTGCAAACTTGTTGGAAAGGAGGTCAGCTCATAAGTGCAAGTGTACACCATTATCAAGCAACTGCTTAGAGTATTCTAAGATGTCGAACATATAGTACTTGTACACAATAAGATATCATTTTGGTAAAAAGCTTATCAAATTGCAACAAAAATAGTCATAGAATTATTTATAGGGTCTCTTCTCCCTTACGACCATCCTAATCAAAATCGAAGGATGTTATCTTTTCATAGGTGTTTATGGAAGAGTTGGTTATTGAAATTCAGGCGAAGAGCTCGACTTTCAAGCTCTAACTTCAAATCTGGTGAATGTGATATGAACACAATTAATTTTGATGCATACTAAACAAACAAGCGGTCGTATTTTGGGTCAAAATATTATTTAGATACATAACCGTTCGTAGATAAGGTATGAGCTACACTAAGCGTAATTTATTAGATACGGTATGAATTAAGATAAAAAATGTTCGATAGTTAAATTTCTTGCTCCTGAAATGTTGAACTAAAACAATGAAAATTTAGAGACTTATTAGACATTCTACCAAGTTTATGGACAAGTAGATATAAGTTATGATATTAAGAATTGTTAACTTATATTGGTCGTGATTGACAATAAAAACAACTATATGAGATGCAATATGGCATTCGAAGGATTTTAGGTCTAGAGTAAAAGTAAAGTCGAGCCTTAGAACTTGACAGAGAGTAGAGGCAAGTCGGTTAGAATTTCTATCAAGTGAACATTTACTCATACTCGCTACATGTGTCATTGAACAAAGCTTAGTTTCTGCATAAGTTATGTTCTGTTAGCAAAGAAGTTTAAATTGCTCTATACAATAACTAATAATGAGTTGGAAAAGTATATTTTTTTAATTAAAAAATCCGTTATCAGACATGGTTCTATTTTATTTTGAACAATAAATAAGAACGGGTTACCAAACAGGTCCATAATTGCCCTCATTTGTGACAAGAATACAAAACACCGAAACCTGCCATTGTCATCCGCTTTAACATTAAAGGTCTGTAACATTACACTCAAGAATATGCGTTACAGTTATCGACGGATGATTAACGATCGCTCTTATGGGTTGTTTTTGTAAATAACTAAAATACTAATAATAATAAATAAAACAATCGATAAGTAATCACGCAATATTTTGTCACCCATTCCAATACAACAGATCATGGGAGCCGTTAACAATTAAAACTAATTTTGCAAGTATAAAAGTGAAACAAACCAAGCACAAGTATTCTCATACTTCAAAATGAATTCATTTCCAACACTTGCCCTTTCTCTCTTAATTTCATTGTTCTTCGCTTACCAACTCAATACCGTCGAAGGATGAATATGGCAAAACCCAAGGATTTTCGTAAAGATAACAAATGCTCTAAAAGCTAACAATCAGCTCACTTTTCACTGCAAATCTGGCGATGATGATTTAGGAGTCCGCAAGCTGGCACCGTCGGCCAGCTACGAGTTCAGCTTTCGTCCAAATTTATGGCAATCAACATTGTTTTACTGTTCCTTCCAATGGCCTGGCTCATTTCATTACTTTGATATCTACATAGATAAGAGAGATAGAAACAATTGCGTAAATACTCTATGTTCGTGGTACGTGAGGGAGAAAAATATCTGCCTGTTCAACTATAAAACCAAGAATTATCAAATTTGCTATGAGTGGTTAGGTAAATGATCAATATATTCATAAACTGAAAAGTTGGATTTTAACATTGAAATAAATAAATGTTCTTGACATGTTGTTTGTTTCTGTATTTTTTTTTTCTTTTTTTGAAGCTTGATATGATAAATGAACTATAAATGCTACCGACATAAGTTATGATATTAAGAATTGTTAACTTATTTTGGTCGTGATTGACAATCAAAACAACTGTATGAGATGCAATATGGCATTCGAAAGATTTTGGGTCTAGAGTAAAAGTAAAGGCGAGCCTTAGGACTTGGCTGAGAGTAGAGGCAAGTCGGTTAGAATTTCTATCAAGTGAACATATACTCTGTACTCGCTACATGTGTCATTGAACAAAGCTTAGTTTCTGCATAAGTTATGTTCGGTTAAAGAAGAAGAACCTTGCCTAAGGTCTAATGAAGTCGCATAGTCAAGTAAAAAAGGTTTTTTTCATTTCTTTATTTTTTTCAACTTTGGGAGAAATTAATAGAAAACGTTCCGTTTATTTAAAGAAAGGATAATACAAAGATGTGATATAAAAGACACCTTACAATGTGTCAATAATATAAACATTTTTATTAAGAAAGGACATATTAGAGGAGAGAAATACCAACATACCGTATTAAGCCATTTTGCAATCTATCATACATGAAAAAATAACAATTTTTGGTGTTGCATGAAAAATATTATCAGAAAATAGTGGACCTCATATATTCATGATACGTAAATGTACGACTTAGGGACTAGTAAAGTGTTAACCAATTTATCTTAGGATCATGTACAAAATTCTGATGGATAAATATGATCTGAGGAGTTAGAGTGATGAGATGTGACGACAAGATAAAAGACTAGTTGAACTAGGCCATGAGAAGCTATGAGAATTAGACTATTTGAAGGACACTTAAGCAACCTTAACACAAAATTAATTTCCATCTTATACTTTTTATGTTTTTAATTCAAAATTTTAGAGAATAATAACCCATAATTATTATCAAACATATATTTTCCACTAAATAAAATAATTAATTCCATTTTTATTATAAACAATGAATGAGAATGCGTCATCAAATGGGTCCATAATTGCCCTCGTTTATGATAAGAATATAAAATATTGAAACCCGCCCTTGTTCATTAGCTTTAAAAGTTAAAAGCTCATAACATTACACTCAATAATATGTAAGACGGATGGTTAACGATATGAGTTGTTTTTGTGAATAAATATAATACTAATAACAATAAATAAAACAATTTGATAAGTAAGCACGTAAATATTTGGTCACCCACCCCAATATAACAGATCGGGTGCCGTTGAACACTAAAACTAATTTTGCAAGTATAAAAGTGAAACAACAAGTATTCGAATATTTACAAAATGAATTCATTTTCAACACTTGCATTGTCCCTTCTAATGTCATTCTTCTTTGCTACACTATTTAATACCATCAATGGATCAATCTTCCAAGACCCACATTGTATGATATTTTCTACTTATGGCTGCCTAAATCAATATAAGGAATCGATATATCCATGAATTGGAAGGTTCGGTTATGATATTAAAATAAATGTGTATTCATTTTCAATCTTGAAAATTTGATATGGTGTATTAGTTTTAAGAAATTATAATATTAAGATTCGATTAGGTATGTGAAAGCATACAATACTTATGCTAAGTCTTTAAAAAAGAAGATAGGATGATAAAATAGTTTTTAAAAAAGAGAAAAGCTACAAAAAGAAATTAACTTTTTATTTTATATAGTTTTAAACTTTAAACGATTCATTACCTTTTAATCTTATGTTACTACTTGTCTTTGTTATTTAGACAAAAATGGGTTAAATTTCAACGCAGGGGCAATCTCGACTAATATCCTTATTTTTTTCTAATCTATTTACTATTGAAGGATGAATTTAATTTATTGTCACCCGATCAAAATAATTTATTTTATAAGCTTGTTCAAATCGACATGATTAATGTCACGTCTTACATCTGTCGCGTCATGACACTTGTTTATTACGACTCTAAAGTGGTTAGATGGGCGACACTCACATGTTGTCTTCGTGTATGTCGTGTAGGTCAGAACCTACTCTCTTAGCTGTAACATTCTCTCAGGGAGATCTCACATCGGTTGGAGAGGGGAACGAATTATAAAAGAGTAGAAATTTCTCCATAGTAGACCCGTTTTAAAACGTAAAGAAGACAATATCTATTGAGAAATTTTACCTTTTAATCAAAAGTACGTACACTTTTAACAATTGACTTACATCATATTAAGTTATACTAATTATGCAAATACCTTTCTAATACAATATAAAAAAAAAAAAAAAAACATGAATTAATTTCAACATCATCATAATTTAAATAGTCATGAAATTGTACTATCGGCGATATCAGAGGTTCAAATTACTCTATACTACACGTACTCGAACTCATTTTTATTTCATATGAAGGGGATAGCACCTTTGCTTGATGAAGCATACGTGACAAAAGGGGAAGGATAAGATAATTGTGTAATTATTTCATGGCTTGTTGCAGCAACAAAGCATGAGTGGAGAAGAAAATATTCGTCTGTTTTACCCAGCTCATCTGCAGAACTCATCAAAAACTTGAACATCGTCACAGTTCATCAGACAAACAAGTTCACTCATGGTGCATGTAACCCAACATTTCAATCATATATTTATTCGAGTAAAAAAGACTATACTACAAAAAATTATTATCAAACGAGAGAATAATATATTGAACCGAGAGAAGCGACGAGCAAGATAGTAAGGACCAAGAGAATGAAATATCATAGCTGAGGAAGAAACTAAAACGATGACAATTTTTTTTTGCTGACGTGGGTTTGAAATGGTATATATGCCTAACATACTTTTACATTTTTAATTCAAAAGTTTATAGAACAATAACTAATAATGTTTGAGTTCCAAGCCTATAGTTTTTTATTAAAAAAAAATGATTATCAAATATGGTTCTATTTTTATTTTCTGTTAAGAAATAGAAATAGAAAATAGAACTGGAAAAGTGTATGATCTTCATTCAGGTTTACCACGTTTAAATAGATACAAACTATTAACTAATACCTAAAAATAGAAAAAAATAATATATCTAACTAAATCTTGTAAATAAATAAAATATACGATTAATCAAATTTATACTAACAACTCCCTAAATATCTCAGATATATTCTAACTAATATATCTCCAAAATATCTTCTCAATACTCCCCCTCAAGTTGGAGAGTGTATGTCGATCACACCCAACTTGTCCTTCAAAAGGTCAAATTGCTGTCTTCCTAGAGCTTTAGTAAAAACATCTGCCAATTGCATTTTGGTCGAAATATAACATGGTTTGATGATTCCAGCTTGTAACTTTTCTCGAACTATATGACAATCTATTTCAATGTGTTTCGTACGTTCGTGAAAAACTGGATTGGCTGCTATATGTAATGCTGCTTGATTATCACAATATAATAATGCTGGTTCGGACAGTGGAACATTCAAGTCTTGAAGAATGTATCTTAACCAAGTTAACTCTAAACAAGTATTTGCCATAGCTCGATACTCGGCTTCTGCTGATGATCTGGACACATTAGTTTGCTTTTTAGACTTCCAAGAAATAATTGAATTTCCAAGGAAAATGCAGAATCCAGAAATAGACCGTCTGGAAGTTCGACAACCACCCCAGTCAGAATCGCAATATGCTTGTAATCTTAAATTGTTTTCAGATGGCAGTAGGAGTCCTTGACCAGGAGTGCCTTTGATGTACCTCAGAACTCGAAGAGCTGCCTCCCAATGTGGTTTTCTTGGTTCATGCATAAATTGGCTAAGCATACGAACTGAATAAGCTATGTCAGGCCTAGTGACAGTCAAATATATTAATCTACCAATCAACCGTCTGTATTTACTTGGATCGTTCAATTTCTCTCCTTCAGTTAAAGAAAGTTTCAGATTTTGCTCCATAGGAAATTTGTCTGGACGTGCTCGTGTAAGGCCTGTGTCTTGAAGGATGTCTAGAGCATACTTCCTTTGAGACATAAAAATTCCTTTTCTAGACCGAGAAAATTCAATGCCTAGAAAATATTTCAAATTTCCTAAATCTTTGATAAGAAATTTCTGGAGTAAACTAGTCTTGAGATATTGCATTTCTTTGAGATCATTGCCTGTCAACAGAATATCATCAACATAGATTAGAACTGCAGTGAAAGAAGTACCTTTACTCTTGGTAAACAAAGAGTAGTCTGCTTTGGACTGAGTGTAGCCTGCATTTTGTATAGTTGTAGAAAATATGGAGAACCAATTGCGAGAAGCCTGTTTTAATCCATAAAGAGATTTATGGAGCCGACATACTGTATTCTCCCCCTGTCGGCGAAGACCTGGTGGTAAAGACATATAAACTTCCTCGTCTAGATTACCATGGAGAAAGGCATTTTGAACATCCAACTGATGGGTGAACCATTTTCGAGCAGCAGCAACCGTGAGTAAGCAACGAAGTGTAGTAAGTTTCGCTGTAGGGGAAAATGTTTCTGTGTAATCAATACCTTCAACCTGAGTGTATCCCTTTGCTACAAGTCGAGCTTTATAACGTTCAACAGAACCATCAGAGTTGTATTTAATTTTGTACACCCAGCGACAACCAATAGCTTTATGACCAGGTGGTAGAGGAACGAGAGACCATGTATGATTACGTTCCAAAGCTGCAATTTCATCATTCATAGCCTGCTGCCATAAAGGGTCGCCAACTGCCTCGTCATAGGTTTTAGGTTCTGTCTGGGATGTAATAAGAGCTAGAAAAGCACGTTGAGTAGGAGAAAAACGAGAGAATGAAAGGTAATGATGAAGGGGATACCTGGTGCCAGTGCCGGGACTTGAGCTAGAGGTTAAATGATTGGCTCCAGAAGACATCTCATAATCCTTATGCCAAGCTGGAGGCTGTTTAGTGCGAGTAGAACGTCGGAGTGGAGCTGATGTATCAGGCGGGATAGGATTGGAATCAGTGGGCAAATCTGGAGAAGGTGGAGGAGACGACGAAGTAGTAGGTGAAGGGATAGGAGGTGAAGGAGGAATGGAAGGTGGAGGATGGGTGCTTAAGTAGGATGGATCATGAAGTGGAACAACAGGAGTCGAAGGAGCTAATGTCGAAGTCTGTGAAGCTGATGAAAAAGAAAAATCATCTTCACAAAATTTAACATCACGGCTGATAAAGAATTTGTGAGATTGCATGTCATACAATTTGTAACCTTTATGACCACAAGGATATCCTACGAAAACACAAGGAATTGCCCGAGGTTCAAATTTTTGCTTAGGATGTACTATAGTTGCATAACATTTACAACCAAAAACTTTAAGATGATGAAATGTAGGTGATCGTTTGTAGAGTGCTTCAAAGGGTGTCTTGTTAGATAACACTGGTGATGGCGTTCTATTTATAAGATAAACAGCCGTTAAAACGCACTCTCCCCAAAAATTAAGTGGAACCTGTGACTGAAAAAGAAGAGACCTAGCTACATTTAGGATATGGCGATGCTTACGTTCTACAACTCCATTTTGTTGTGGAGTATAGACACAAGTGCGCTGAAATTCAATACCACAAGAAGTAAAGAATGGTTGCAAAGATAGGAACTCAGTCCCATTGTCTGATCGAACTATCTTGATAGTAGTATGAAATTGAGTTTGAACAAATTTAACAAAGTTCATTAACAAATGATGTACTTCTGACTTATGTTGCATTAGAAAAACCCAAGTACATCGAGTAAAATCATCAACAATAGTGAGAAAAAAACGCAAACCAGAATGGGTAGGAATTTTATGTGGTCCCCAAACATCACAATGTATCAGATCAAAGGCAGAATGGGTTGTTATTGAACTTCTTGGGAAAGACAACCTAGTTTGTTTTGCTAACGGGCAGATACTACAATTATGAGAATAACTCGCATTATTAAGATGCAATTGATCAGCTAGAAATTTAAAACGAGAAAAAGAAGGATGACCTAGACGTAAATGCCACAAATCAGATGACTGAGATACTTGATGAGCTGAAGATTTGATTGGAGATGAAGAAATATGATAGAGACCTCCAAATTGTTTACCCGAGCCAATCATCTTCCCCGTAGCCAAGTCCTGCATAACACAAGAATCAGGATAGAAGGTGACATAACATTTCAAGTTATTGGTAAGTTTGCTGATCGACATTAGGTTTAAATTGAATGAAGGCACACATAAAACGTTGTTTAACTTAAGGTTAGGGCTAAGGGAAATATTGCCAGTATGTGACACACGTGCTGTCTCTCCATTAGGCAAATTTATTGTAGACATGATGGCAGCCTTTGGATCAGTCATAACAGAAGATTTTGATACTATATGATCCGTAGCTCCACTATCGAGAATCCATGAATTAGAACTCGCAGAGTTAACAGATAATGTAGATATGGGAAACAAACCTGCAACATTGATGTGATTGTCAGAATTACCAGAAGGGTTTTGATTGATTGCAGATAAGGCTTGTGCTATCTGTCGTAATTGCTCAGAAGAAAAATTTGGAATGGAATTAGGTGACTGTTCTCCTGTATTCAACTGTGAAACATCGGCCATATTTGCAGATGATCGGTATCCACGATGATTGTGTTGATTGACTTGTCTTGTCCTTGTAGAATTATTTTTCTGTCGACACCGATCTTCTGTATGTCCCCTTTTATCACAAAACTTACAATGAAACTTAAGAATTCGACACTCATTGATTGTATGACCACTTTTATTGCAGTGTTCACATGATTTGTCCTTGGCGAATTTTGAATATGTTGTTTTCTTCTGCACTGCTGATGCAATCGAGAAATTCTCAGCAGGTTCAGAAGTTACCTGTCGCTGCATCTCTTCTTGTACAAGTAATGAATAAGCTTGCCTCACATTAGGTAATGGAGACATCATCAATATGTTAGATCTCACCGTTTTATAAGACTCGTTGAGCCCCATGAGCAATTGCATCAACTTGTCTTCTTCGCGTTGATCAATATGTATTTGACGTTGATTACACGTAAATGGTGTGCGGTACGCTTCCAGTTCATCCCAGAGTGCTTTGAGCTTGGTGAAATATGTTGACAGTGCCATGGTTCCTTGTGACATCGTTGCTATCGAGTTTTGTATTTGAAAAATTGCTGGAGCATTCTTTTGTGAGAATTGATCGCGAAGATCAACCCACACTTGATGAGCTGTCTTGGCGTGAATAATGCTTTTAGCGATATCTGCTTCAACAGAATGAGTTAACCAAGATATTATCATGCTGTTGCACTGATTCCAGAGTTCGAATTCGGTTGAATTTGCATCTTGGGGCGGTTCCTCAATTGTGCCATCAATGAAGCCAATTTTCTTCTTGGCAATAAGAGCATGCATAACTGATTTACTCCAAGATTGGTAATTTGCTCCATTTAATTTGATTGGAACAAGTGAATATCCTGGCTGATCAGAGTGATGCATATAGTAAGGATGTGTTAAATCAACATCCGAAATTTTAAAGCTGGATTTGGCTGAGCCCGCCATAAAGGAAATATTGATATTTACGATCGATGCTCTGATACCATGTTAAGAAATAGAAATAGAAAATAGAACTGGAAAAGTGTATGATCTTCATTCAGGTTTACCACGTTTAAATAGATACAAACTATTAACTAATACCTAAAAATAGAAAAAAATAATATATCTAACTAAATCTTGTAAATAAATAAAATATACGATTAATCAAATTTATACTAACAACTCCCTAAATATCTCAGATATATTCTAACTAATCTATCTCCAAAATATCTTCTCAATATTTTCAACAATAAATAAGAGCGCATTACCAAACAAGTCCATAATTACACTCTTTATGACAAGAATACAAAATATCGAAACCCTCCCTTGTTCATCAGCTTTAAAGTTAAAGGACCGTAACATTACACTCAAGAATATGGGTTCCATTTATCGACGGATGGTTACCGATCGCTCTTAGGAGTTGTTTTTGTAAATAACAAAAATACTAATAATAATAAATAAATAAGCACGTAATATTTGGTCAACCATCTTAATATAAAAGATGGATCCAAAGAACAGATGAATCCAAGATGGTTGACAATTAAAACTAATCTTGCAAGTATAAAAGTGAAACGAACCAAGGACAAGTATTCTCATATTTACAAAATGAATTCATTTTCAACCCTTGCATTCTCTCTCCTAATGTTGTTCTTCACTACCCTATTTACTACCGTATCCACTTGGTAAATTGACTTTTTAATCAAAAGTACCTACTTTATAATAATTCAGCCATGTTATATTAAAATATACAACCTGTGCAAATTCCTTTCTAGTATAAGATCAACAAAACAAATTAATTTCAACCTGATCATAATTTAAATGGTCATGAGATTGTACTCTCGATGATATCAGAGGTTCAAATCGCTCTATACTACACGTTCTTGAACTCATTTTTATTCCATATTAATGTGATAGCAGCTCTGTTACAAAGACTCGATGGAGCTTAGAAGCAAAAGGGTAATAAACTAGTTTACATACAAAAATGTCATGAAGTCTAATGCCTCCAAACTGCAAACTCCTTGGGAAGGAGGTCATCTCGTAAGTGCAAATATAAACCATCATCAAGCAATTATTTAGTGTATTCTAAGATGTCGAACTTATAGTACTTTTATACAATTAGATACGATCATTTTGGTAAAAAGTTTATCAAATTGCAACAAAAATAGCCATAGAATTATTTCTAGGGTTTCTTCTTCCTTCCGACCATACTTATCAAAATCGAAGGTTGTTATCCTTCCATAGGTGTTTATGGATGAGTTGGTTCTGAAATTCAGGCGAACTCGACATTCAAGCTCTAACTTCAAATCTGGTGGATGTGAAATGAACTCAATTTATTTGGACCCCATTCTAAACAAACGAGCTTTCACATTTTGGGTCAAAATATTATTTAGATACATAACCCTTTGTAGATAAGGTATGAGCTACCCTACACGTAATTTAAAAGATACGGTATGAATTAAGATAACAAAATTCGAATGTTCGATTTCTACTCCTGAAATGTTGAACTAAAATAATCAAAATTTAGAGGCCTATTAGATATTATGTCAGAGTATAAACGTATAATTTAAATGTCCAATAAGCTTTTAATCTTACATGATCTTACACGCTCTTTATATGGTATGTTCTTACTACATCTCCCTTGTATAGCATTTAAATGTTCAATAAGAAATATTATTAATTTTATTTTAATTTATACATTTTTTTAATAGGATCAGTATTAGAAAATTAAAATTTTTTTGGTAAAAATTTATTTGAAAAAAAAAACAATTCCTTGTCTCCAATGTGATCTCCATGAGGAATCCTCCCTCTAATCTCCGAAGAAACTAAATGGAGGATTTCGCACCTAATCTCTTGGATAATCATTTCTCTAATCTCCACAACCAATGATTTTTTCAGGAATAAAAAATAAAAACCCAAAAAGAGAAAGCTTTCCCACGAGTCTGTAGACATTATGTTGGAACAATAAACAATAAATGAAAATGTTATCAAATGATCCATATTTACTATTTATGGCAAGAATACGAATATTGAAACTTCTCAAATATACAATCCACTTTTACCTTCCATTCCACTATTTATAGACTATAAAAGTGAAACAAACCAAGCACAAATGTGTTCATGCCTATATTTTTTTTCTACCATTTCAACAAAATATGTTTATTTTCAACACTTGGGCTTTCTCTCTGAATTTCATTGTTCTTCGATTACCAATTCACTACCATCGAATGATCGATCATCCAAAACCCAAAAATTATCGTCAAGATAACAAATGCTCTAAAAGCTAAGAATCAGCTCACTTTACACCGTGGGCCAGCTACGACTTCAGCTTTCGTCCAAATTTATGGTTCTCAACATTGTTTTACTGTTTCTTCCAATGGCCTGGCTCATTTCATTACTTCAATATGTACGTAAATAAGAGAGATAGAAAGAATTGCAAAAGTACTCTATGTTCGTGGTATTTGAGTGAGCAAAATGTTTGTATGTTCAACTATAAAACCAATAAATATGATATTTGGTAAGAGTGGTCGGGTAAAAAATCAATATATTCATAAATTGGAAGGTTGGATTTTAATATTGAAATAAATTAATGTTTTTTGATATGTTTGTCCGTGTGTGTATCTTTTTTTCTTCTTCTTTTTATCAAAGCTTGATATGATTAGTATAAGTGAATATAAATGCTATCAACATAAATTATGATATTAAGAATTGTCAACTTATTTTGGTCATGATTGGTAATCAAAACAACTATACGAGATGCGACATTGGTTTCGAAGACTTTTGGCCTAGAATAAAGGTAAGGTCGAGCATTAGGACTTAGCCTAGAGTAGAAGCAAGTATGATTGAATAGAATTTAGTCACTGCATAAGTTATATTGGGTTAACGAAGAATAACCGTATCAAAGGTCTAATAAAGCCACAATGTCAAACGTACCATTTATTTTTCCTAACTTGAAGAGAAACTATTTGAAAACGTTCGGTTTATTTCAGGAAAGGATAATGCAAAGATATGATATAAATGATATTTTACAATGTGTCATATCAGACAATAATATAAACATTTTCAATTAATAAATGGCATATCAGAGGAGGGAAATACGAACATACCATGTAGACTATACGTTACCCTCTTTTATGACAAGAATACAAAATATCAAAACTCACCCTTGTTCATCAGCTTTAAAGTTAAAGGACCATAACATTACACTCAAAAATATGTGTTACAGTTAACGACGGATGGTTAACGATGGCTCTTATGAGTTGTTTTTGTAAATCACAAAAGTACTAATAACAATAAAAAAAACAATCGATAAGTAAGCACGTAATATTGGGTCACCCATCCTAATATAACAGATCGATCGGAGCGGTACACAATTAAAACTAATTTTGCAAGTATAAAAGTGAAACAAACCCGGCACAAGCATTATCATATTTACAAAATGAATTCATTTTCAACACTTGCCTTGTCGCTCCTAATGTCGTTGTTCTTCACTACACTATTTACAACCATTGACGGATCAATCTTCAAAGACCCACCGATTACCGTCAATATAACAAATGTTCTAGAAAGTCACAATCAACTCACTATTCACTGCAAATCTGGCGATGATGACTTGGGAATCCACCAGCTCCCGTTTTTGGGCGGCTACGCCTTCACCTTTCGACCAAACTTTTGGGGGTCAACACAATTTTACTGTACCTTTCAATGGCCTGGGTTTTCGCAGTACTTTGATATTTACAAGGATAGTAGAGATAGAATCAAATGCAACAAAACTCTGTGTTTGTGGATTGTGGGAAAACAAGGAATCTGTATGTTTGACTATAAGACCAAATTGTACGATATTTGCCACGCTTGGCTGCCTAAATGAATGTAACTAATCAATATATCCGGAAACTTCAAATATAATATTATAGTAAATCATATTAATTTGTTGTTCTTGTGTGTGTTTTTTCTTTTTGTTTAAAATTTGATATGGGGTATTAGTTTTAATGAATTATAATATTAAGATTTGTTAAGGTAATTGAACCTATACACTACTTATTTATTAATTTCTTCCACTTCGATCCAAATTATTTGAAGATGTCCCCACAATGTGGTATAGATAGGATGAGTTTATGTCTATGTTGTTCGCTTGGTTCAGGCGGCCTTTCGTTATCTTCTCTGACGTTGAGAATATTTCTTGTCTGAGAAATGAGTGCACCCGAATGCCCAACTCTAGATATTTTACAAAAAGAGGAAACAGATAGTAGACATAATTTTCCTCATTTATTGAAAAACCCGTGTACTTTTATAAAAAATAAAACAAACTCAAATGTGGTAAGAATACAAAAAGTAATTAACTTCTTTTTTTTTTTTCCATCGGTTTTTAAATTTAAAATCTCATTAGCCTTTAATCTTACCTTACGTGTCTCTGTTTTTTCGACCAAAAGGGGTTCGTTTTCAATCTTGACGCAACCTGGTCGCGTTATTTTTATTTTCTTTTCAATTTACCATTGAAATATCAACTAAATTTATAGCCACCCAATAAAAATAATTTATTTTACAAGCTTTTTGGAATCAACATGATTAGCGTCACGGTCTTACATTGGTCGCGTCATGGTTTTTGTTTATTAGTCTCTCAAATGGTCTGATGGGCGCCACTCGCATGTTGCCTTCTTGTCTATCGTGTAGGTCAAAACCTACTCTCTTAGATATGATATTCTCTATGAGAGATCTCACATAGCGGTGAACAAAATATTTTTTACAAGGGTGTGAAAACCTCTGATACAAGCGTTTTAAAACCTTGAGAGAAAACCCGAAAGAAAAAAATATCTAACGGGGAATTTGACATTTTAATCAAAAGTACATAATTTATAACAATTTAGCTATGTTATACTAAATTACAGTACTTATGCAAATTGTTTTCGGGTACAATATCAACAAAACTAATTAATTTCTATCCGGATCATAATCTAAATGTGAATGAGATTATACTCTCGACGATATTAGAGGTTCAAATCGCTCTATACTACACGTTCTTGAACTCATTTTTATTCCACATTAACGTGATAGCAACCCTGTTACAAAGGCTTGATGGAGCTTCCAAAAGCAAAAGGGTAATAAACTAGTTTACATACAAAAATGACGTGACGTCTAATGGCTCTAAACTGCAAACTCGTCGAGAAGGAGGTCAGCTCATAAGTGCAAGTGTACACCATTATCAAGCAATTGCTTAGAGTATTCTAAGATGTCGAACATATAGTACTTGTACACAATTAGATATCATTTTGGTAAAAAGCTTATCAAATTGCAACAAAAATAGTCATAGAATTATCTCTAGGGTTTCTTCTTCCCTGCGACCATCCTAATCAAAATCGAAGGTTGTTCTCCTTTCATAGGTGTTTATGGATGAGTTGGTTGTTGAAATTCAGGCGCAGAGCTCGGCTTTCAAGCTCTAACTTCAAATCTGGTGGATGTGAAATGAACTCAATTTATTTTGACGCATACTAAACAAACGAGATGTCGTATTTTGGGTCAAAATATTATTTAGATACATAACCGTTCGTAGATAAGGTATGAGCTACACTAAGCGCAATTTATTAGATACGGTATGAATTAAGATCACAACGTTCGATAGTTAAATTTCTTACTCCTGAAATGTTGAACTAAAATAAAGAAAATTTAGAGACCTATTAGACATTCTACCAAGTTTATGGACAAGTAGATATAAAGTTGAAAGTTTGTGAGGGACTAAACGTATAATTTAGATAAATTTAAATGTCCAATAAGCTTTCTTTATACTACATCTCCCTTATATAACATTTCTTTTTTGAAGCTTGATATGATTAGCATAAATGAATTATAAACGCTACCGACGTAAGTTATGATATTAAGAATTGTTAACTTATATTGGTCGTGATTGACAATAAAAACAACTATATGAGATGCAATATGGCATTCGAAGGATTTTGGGTCTAGAGTAAAAGTAAAGGCGAGCCTTAGGACTTGGCTGAGAGTAGAGGCAAGTCGGTTAGAATTTCTATCAAGTGAACATATACTCATTTTTGCTACATGTGTCATTGAACAAAGCTTAGTTTCTGCATAAGTTATGTTATGTTAGCGAAGAAGAACCATGCCTAACGTCTAATGAAGCCGCAAAGTCAAGTAAAAAATGTTTTTTTTCATTTATTTATTGTTTCCAACTTTGAGAGAAATTAATAAAAAAAAAATGTTCAGTTTATTTAAGGAAAGGATAATACAAAGATATGATATAAAAGACTACTATACGAGATGCGGCATTGCTTTCCAAGAATTTTGGCCTAGAATAAAGGTAAGGTCGAGCCTTA
>NW_019272108.1:69234-91791 GCF_002738345.1 Cucurbita maxima | reverse complement strand
ACAATAAAAACAACTATATGAGATGCAATATGGCATTCGAAGGATTTTGGGTCTAGAGTAAAAGTAAAGGCGAGCCTTAGGACTTGGCTGAGAGTAGAGGCAAGTCGGTTAGAATTTCTATCAAGTGAGCATATACTCATTTTTGCTACATGTGTCACTGAACAAAGCTTAATTTCTGCATAAGTTATGTTATGTTAGCGAAGAAGAACCATGCCTAACGTCTAATGAAAGCCGCAAAGTCAAGTAAAAAATGTTTTTTTTCATTTATTTATTGTTTCCAACTTTGAGAGAAATTAATAAAAAAAAAATGTTCGGTTTATTTAAGGAAAGAACAATACAAAGATATGATATAAAAGACTACTATACGAGATGCGGCATTGCTTTCCAAGAATTTTGGCCTAGAATAAAGGTAAGGTCGAGCCTTAGGACTTAGCCTAGAGTAGAGGCAAGTATGATTGAATAGAATTTAGTCACTGCACAAGTTATGTTGGGTTAACGAAGAATAACCTTGTCAAAGGTCTAAAAAAGCCACAATAAACAACGTACCATTTATTTTCCTAACTTGGAGAGAAACTATTTGAAAACGTTCGGCTTATTTAAGGAAAGGATAATACAAAGATATGATATAAATGATATTTTACAATGTGTCATATCAGGCAATAATATAAACATTTTCAATTAATAAATGACATATCATAGGAGGGAAATACGAACCTACCATGTAGACTGTACGTTACCCTCTTTTATGACAAGAATACAAAATATCAAAACTCACCCTTGTTCATCAGCTTTAAAGTTAAAGGACCATAACATTACACTCAAGAATATGTGTTACAGTTAACGACGGATGGTTAACGATGGCTCTTATGAGTTGTTTTTGTAAATCACAAAAATACTAATAACAATAAAAAAAAAACAATCGATAAGTAAGCACGTAATATTGGGTCACCCATCCTAATATAACAGATCGATCGGAGCGGTACAAAATTAAAACTAATTTTGCAAGTATAAAAGTGAAACAAACCCGACACAAGCATTATCATATTTTCAAAATGAATTCATTTTCAACACTTGCCTTGTCTCTCCTAATGTCGTTGTTCTTCACTACACTATTTACAACCATTGACGGATCAATCTTCAAAGACCCACCGATTACCGTCAATATAACAAATGTTCTAGAAAGTCACAATCAACTCACTGTTCACTGCAAATCTGGCGATGATGACTTGGGAATCCACTAGCTCCCGTTTAGTGGCGGCTACGCCTTCACCTTTCGACCAAACTTTTGGGGGTCAACACAATTTTACTGTACCTTTCAATGGCCTGGGTTTTCGCAGTACTTTGATATCTACAAGGATTACAGAGATAGAATCAAATGCAACAAAACTCTGTGTTTGTGGATTGTGGGAAAACAAGGAATCTATATGTTTGACTATAAAACCAAATTGTACGATATTTGCCACGCTTGGCTGCCTAAATGAATGTAACTAATCAATATATCCGGAAACTTCAAATATAATATTATAGTAAATCATATTAATTTGTTGTTCTTGTGTGTGTTTTTTCTTTTTTTAAAATTTGATATGGGGTATTAGTTTTAATGAATTATAATATTAAGATTTGTTAAGGTAATTGAACCTATACACTACTTATTTATTAATGTCTTCCGCTTTGATCGAAATTATTTGAAGATGTAATCGTGGTATATACTTAATAGAGTAGAGGCAAGTATGATTGAATAGAATTTAGTCACTGCATAAGTTATGTTGGGTTAACAAAGAATAACCTTGATTGCTATTTTTACAACTTGATTGCTATTTAAACTCATCACTCTTCATATTTTTCACAACACAACACACATAACATTTGTTTCCTCGATCTAAATTTTTTAAAAGCCTCCATTGTTGCTCTCTACAAAGCTTCTAATTCTATTTTTTTTATCTTATTCTTGAGAGAGATGCCTATTACTTCAGAGTGTTTTGTTGTGTTTGTATAAGATTTCAGACAATTGTACTGGTTTGATCATGAGCCATGGAAAGAATTAAGTTTTCTCTTGAACTCGTAAAAAGAACAGTGTACCGGTTTGATCCTGAGCCGTGGAAAGGATTGAGTTTGCTCTTATACTCGTAAAAGGAGCGATGCAGCGGTTGGGCTCTAATTTGAGTAAAGAGTTAGAAAGTTTTATTCAAATTTCAAGAGGTGCTTACGGTGTGGAGTAGGTCGAGTTGACTAAACCACTATAAAACTACGGTGTTATATTTTCTGACCTTATTCCTATTTAAATTCTAAATTTTATGTTTTATTGTTATTAAAAAAAAATTAATAATTAAAGAACAGGACCATTCTCGACATGGTTCGATCAATGCTCAAGAGCAAAAGGATGCCAAAGGAATTTTGGGCAAAAGCCGTGCAATGCACCCATCTAGGTACAAAATCGATGTCCACATGCAAAGTTGGATGATTAAACACCACAAGAGGTTTGAAGCGGACAAAAGCCTACAATCTCTCATCTCCAAGTGTTCGGTAGTGTTGCTTATATTCTAAAACTCATAGTTTGTAAACAAAAACATATTTTGTTTTCAATAAAGTTATTATTGATATTTATTCCGTAAAGATTGTTATGGAATAAAGTAAATCTTACGATCATTAATCTAAATCCAATAAACTAAGAACACTCTGACTATAGTATGATAACTTGAACTATATGTAGAGACATAAGAGTGGATCAAGTTGAAGTACATAGTCAAAATGATCTAAAGTACAGGGATAAGGTTGAGTACCTTATTCTGGGAACACTATGGATGCGGCCCACTTTTGTATATGATATAAACAATGTGATCACTGAATTGTAAATGTGGAGACATGTGAGTGGGGACATCCTATGCAATGAGTATTGCATAAGATCGAAACATGAAGAAAACCACTCTCACTCTATAATGTCGTTTACTGTTGAAACTGATGTTTTCATTCAATGACCTAGGTAACTTGATCTTAATCCTGAGCTAACTATGAATTCCTGTTTATTCGAAATTATCCTTAGATTTGCATGGGTGAGAGTGGCCCGAGTTTGCCGACTCAATAAGCCTCCTCTTTCAGGGGTAAGACTGGGTAAATAGCTGGAGACATAGAGTGTAAAATGTAATTCACTCCTACCCGCTTTTAGGGATAGTAGAGAGGTTGTTCTAAAGTATTGACTCCAAGTCTGGAACAAGGGGTCTCACCCTCTCATTGGCTCGAGAGGGATTCGGTTTGGTGGTTGGACCACAAACCGATTGTTCATTAGAGGATCAATGGGACTCAAGGAACAAGAAGTAACTTTAGGGGTAAAATGGTAAATTGACCTAGCTCTAGTTACGAACAACCTGTGAAGGATCGACTTACTAATCGTGGTATATCAAATGGACATAAATATATCTATAGTGAGGGGAGTGAAACTACTAGGCTATAGTGGAATGTCCTAGTAGTTAACGAATGTTGGTTAACAAGGTTAATGAGTTTAACCGATTAATGAGTTTAATCGGTTAATCTTGGATCATTGGAGCCCATGATCTATTGGTTCATTAGGTCCCTCTACTAGCTCATATCGGACTAAAAAATAGAACAGTGTGACAGTGAGTTCGAAGTGTTCGAATTCAAATTAGGGAGTACATGCTAAATATATACGATATATTTAACCACATTTTGTTTTAATTATGAATTAAACAAAAAGAGAGAATTGAAGATATTTAAATAAAATTTAAATATTTTAATTGTGAATAGTGATTCATAATCATATGTGCCGGAATTGATTGGGATTGGCATTTTATTTAATGTTAAATATTAATTAAATTGTTTATTTAATCATTTAATATTATTTTGATTTGAAATTAATTATTTAAATTAATTTTTGAATTATAATAAAGAAAGTCAAAATGTTGACTTCAGGAAAAATCCATGTTTGAGTGTCAATATATGGTTTAACCAAACTTGCATGTTTGCCCCATAATCCAACAAATTTGAGTGGAATTTTAAGTGTCAAATTTGGTTAACTCAAACTTGCATGGTTGCCATGTAATCCCACAAATTTGAGTGAAATTTTGAGTGTCAAATCTCTCAAATAGAGTGATCAAGGTACATGTAAAGTTGGCTGAAAAATTTTGAGAAAATCTCTCAAAACTCTCTCTTTATATATACTAAATTCATATCAAGTTTAGTCACTCACTGGATTCCACAATCTCGTTCTAAGGCCAGAGAATAGTAGGGAAGACACTAGTGGTGGTTAGAAACCGGTTCTTGAGGAAAAATGAATTTGAACTACAAAAGGTTAGTATTCAAACTCATTGAGTTTTAATGCTTTTGAAGATACTAGCAAATTTACAATAATTAATGTACTTAGAATGCCTAAGATCCAAATTGCTTCCGCACGTGTTATAGTAACACCATCAATTGGTATTAGAGCAAGTTTTAGGCACTTTATTTACATTAATTTGAGCATGGTCGGTATCAATTCATATATGAAATTTTGTGGTTGCTAAATTGGATGTTTTTGGTTTTGACATTTTTTTTATGCTTCCATTTGATACAATTATTGTAATTGAAGGTGTTAATATAACACCTGCGGAAGCAATTTGGATCTTAGGCACTTTTAGAACATCAATTATAGTAAATAACTAGCATGTTCATTAGTATTAAAACTTAATGAGTTTGAATACTAACCTTTTGTAGTTCAAATTCCTTTTACCTCACGAACCGGTTTCGAACCATCACTAGTGTCTTCTCCACTATCCTCCGGCCTTAAAACGGGATTGTGGAATCCGGTGAGTGATTAAACTTGGGAGGGATTTTGTATATATAAAGAGAGTGTTTGTGAAAGGTTTTTCTCCAGATTTTTCACCAAAAAGGAGACCTTTCATGTATTATGATCACTCTATTTATAGAGTCATATTTGCATGTTTATGCAAATTAGAGATCACCAAATTTTGACACTCAAAATTCCACTCAAATGTTTGAGATTGTATGGCAAGCATGTATGCTTGAGTTAACCAAATTTTAACACTCAAAATTCCACTCGATTTTGTGGAGTTTATTTGGCAAGCATGCAAGTTTAGTTAAACCAAATTTTGACACCTCAAAATTCCACTAACATGGATTTTTCCCTTAAATGAAGTGACTTTCTACATTTTGATTCAACAATCAATTTGAATTATTAATTTCAAATAAAAGTAATATTAAATAATTAATTAAACTATTTAATTAATATTTAATATTAATTCAAATGACAATCTCAATTAATTCCGACACATATTTGATTAAGATATTAAATCTTATTTAAATATCTCAGATTTTCTCTTTTTGTTTAATTCGTAAATAAAACAAAAATGCGGTTAAATATATCGTATATATGTAGCGCATTCTCCCTAATTTGAATTCGAACACTTCGAACTCATTCGTCACATTGTTCTATTGTTTAGTCCGATATGAGCTAGTAGAGGGACCTAATGGACCAATAGATCATGGACTCCAACGATGCAAGATTAACAGGTTAAACTCATAACCTTGTTAACCAACATTCGTTAACTACTAGGACATTCCATTATAGCCTAGTAGTTGCACTCCCCTCACTCTAGATATATTTATGTCCATTTGATATAACCATGATTAGTAAGTCGATCCTTCACAGGTTGTTCGTAACTAGAGCTAGGTCAATTTACCGTTTTACCCCTAAAGTTACTTCTTGTTCCTTGAGTCCCATTGATCCTCTAATGAACAATTGGTTTGTGGTCCAACCACCAAACCGAATCCCTCTCGAGTCAATGAGAGGGTGAGACCCCTTGTTCAAGACTTGAGTCAATACTTATGGGAACAACCTCTCTACTATCCCTAAAAGCGGGTAGGAGTGAATTCCATTTTACAATCTATGTCTCCAGCTATTCACCCAGTCTTACCCCTGAAATGGGAGGCTTATTGAGTTGGAAAACTCGGGCCACTCTCACCCATGCATATCTAAGGATAATTTCGAATAAACAAAAATTCATAGTTAGCTCAGGATTAAGATCAAGTTACCTAGGTCATCGAATGAAAACATCAGTCTCAACAGTAAACGACATTATAAAGTGAGAGTGGTTTTCTTCATGGTTCGATCTTATGGAATATTCATTGCATAGGACGCCCCCACTCACATATCTCCACATTTACAATTTAGTGATCACATTGTTTATATCATATACAAAAGTGGGCCGCATCCATAGTGTCCCTAGAATAAGGTACTCAACCTTATCCCTGTACTATTGATCATTTTGACTATATACTTCAACTTGAGCTACTCTTATGTCTCTACTTATAGTTGAAGTTATCATACTATAGTCAGAGTGTTCTTAGTTTATTGGATTTAGATTAATGATCGAAAAGTTCACTTTATTCAATAACAATCTTTACTGAATAAACAACAATAATAACTTTATTGAAAATAGAATATGCTTTTGTTTACAAATTATTAGTTTTAGGACATAAAACCCAACAAACTCCCACTTGGACTAAAACTCTAGTGGGGTTTTATAACGTTGAATAAAGAGAAAGACATAAATATAATAAACTAGGTCATCACATACTCATGCCTTTTCTCCCACTTGCCCTAGATTACATAACTCATAGTCCCAGACTCACTAAGTGCTCTTCAAACACTTTAGCCGTGAGGGGCTTTGTAAGTGGATTAGCAATGTTGTGCTCTGAAGCTATCTGTGTGACGATTACATCTCCTCGTTGCACAATCTCCCTTATGAGATGATATTTGCGCTTAATATGTTTTCCTCGCGTATGGCTTCTTGGTTCTTTTGAATTTGCAACTTCTTCACTGTTATCACAATAAAGAGTGACGAGAAGATGCATATCTGGAACGACTTCCAAATCAGTTAAGAAGTTCCTAACCCATACAGATTCTTTCGCTACTTCACAAGCAGCAACATACTCAGCCTCCATGGTGGAATCAGCAATGTAACCTTGTTGTATGCTTCTCCATATTATTGCTCCTCCGTTCATAGTGAAGACAGATCCTAATGTTGATTTTCTCGAATCTACATCGGTCTGAAAATCTGAGTCAGTGTACCCTGTAAGGATCAGATCCTTAGCATCGTACATTAGCATATAGTCCCTCGTTCTCCTATGATACTTGAGGATATTCTTAACGGCAGTCCAATGAGCACGTCCCGGATTGGACTGATATCTGCTGACAATTCCCACAGCATAGCATATGTTGGGTCGGGTACACAGCATGACATACATCAGACTACCGACTGCTGATGCATAGGGAATGTGTCTCATATCCTCAACTTCTTGAGGTGTCTTAGGACTTTGTTCCTTCGACAAATGAACTCCATGCCTAAAAGGTAATAATCCTTTCTTGGAGTCTTGTATCTTATATCGAATCAACATTTTGTTGATGTACGATGCTTAAGACAATGCTAGTGATTTGTTCTTGCGATTCTGAACAATTTGGATTCCAAGAACAAACTGAGCCTCTCCCAAATCTTTCATTTGGAATTGTGTCGCTAGCCAATGCTTAATGTCAGTCAGAAATCCCACATCATTTCCAATGAGTAAGATATCGTCAACGTACAACACTAGGAAAGCTACTGTAGAGTTGACTATCCTTTTATAAACACAAGGTTCTTCAACATTCTGTTTAAAACCAAAAGATTTGATCGCAGTATCAAACTTTATATTCCAAGATCGAGATGCTTGCTTCAACCCATAAATGGATCTTTTAAGCTTGCAAAACCCTTTGCTCGTGATCCTATTCAATGAACTCCTCTGGTTGAGCCATATAGATACTCTCTTCAAGATTGCCGTTTAGAAAGACTGTCTTAACATCTATTTGCCAAATTTCATAATCATAAAATGTGGCAATAGACAAGAGTATTCTAATCGATTTAAGCATAGAAATAGGAGAGAAGGTTTCTTCATAGTCCACCCCCTCTCTTTGAGTATAACCATTTGCTACTAGTCGAGCTTTAAAGGTCTATACCTTACCGGTTTGGTCTCGTTTTCTCTTATAGATCCATTTGCAACCAATAGGTTTTATCCCATCTTGTTGATTTACAAGTTTCCAAACTGAATTGAAGTACATTGACTCCATTTCAAGATTCATGGCTTTAATCCACTGATCTCTATCTTTATCATTCATTGCCTGTTTATAGGTCAATGGATCCTCAATGCCATCATCAAGTATGATGACTTGAGTTTCTGCCAAACCCAAGTAACGATCGGTTGAGTTATAACCCTCCCACTACGTCGAGGCATTCTTAACTCTTGCGAAGGATGTGATTGACCAAAAGTGTCAGCTCCATCAACAACTCTTGTTGAAGGACCAACTTGATCAACAACTCTTGTGGTTTTATCAGTAGTTTTTAGAAATCTCACTTAATACTAGTTTGCTGCGAGGTTGATGATTTCTTACGTGATCTTCCTCTAAGAATGTAGTGTTTGTTGATACAAACACTCTATTTTTTTTAGGGTCATAAAACAAACCACCTTTCGTCTCTTTGGTGTATCCTACGAATAGACATAATTTTGAACGACATTCTAATTTCTTAGGGTTTTGCAACAACACATGTGCTGGACATTCTCAAATTTTGAAGTGACGTAAACTACCTTTTCGCCCTTTCCATAACTCATAAGGTATTTCTGAAACACTCTTAGTAGAAACCATGTTCAAAATGTATGTAGCAGTCTCCACTGCATATCCCCAAAACGAATCGGGTAATTGAACGAAACTCATCATAGACCGAACTATGTCTAATAAAGTTCTATTTCTCCTTTCTGATACACCATTTTGTTGAGGCATATCAGGGGCTGAGAGTTGAGACCTTATTCCATGTTCTATCATATAGTCTTGAAATCTTAAGTCCATGTACTCTCCTCCTCAATCTGATCGAAGTGTTTTAATAGTTTTACCTAATAGATTCTCAACCTCAGTCTTATACTCTCTGAATTTTTCAAGAGCTTCAAACTTGTGACGCATTAGGTAAAGATAGTCATACCTCGAATAATCATCAATAAAACTGATGAAATATTCATACCCTCCTCGTGTTTTGACATTCATTGGACCACAGAGATCTGTATGCACGAGTTCTAAGGTTTCTTTGGCTCTATAACCTTTTTCGGAAAACGATCGTTTAGTCATTTTACCCTCAAGACAAGACTCACATGGAGGTAAAGAGTTGTCTTCTAACTCATTTAGAAGTTCTCTTTGAACCAATCTCTCAATTCTATTGAGATTAATGTGGCCTAGTCTTAAGTGCCAAAGATAGGTATTAGGATAAATCTTTTGTTGTTTATTTTGAGTTTCAGCTGTTTTAAACATCTCAATATTTAAAATGGCTTTTGTTTCGCTCGGTTTTAACATATATAAGTTGTTTTCTTGTTTTGCAAAACAAATATGAATACCTCTTTTGCAAATGAACACTTCATTGATTTCAAAAGATACTTTATACAATTGTTCTAATAAACAAGAGATAGATATTAGATTTGTTTTCATTTCAGGAACAAAAAGTATATTATCTAATATAACGGATCTATCTCCAAAAAATAACTTTAAATTTCTTACTGATCTTGCTGAGACAACCTCTCCTGTTCCAACCCTGAGTGTTATCTCGCCGTCCGCTAGCATTCTCCAGGAGCTAGTTTCCTGGTAAAAAGAACAAATATGATTAGTCGCCCCTGAATCTAGTATCCAAGTTGAGTTGTCATACTCTACTAAACATATTTCTACAATGAGTAAATCATATTTACCTTGTTGTGTCTTTTCGGCTTTCTTCTCAGTAAGGTATTTCGGGCAGTTTCTCTTCCAGTGCCCGTTTTCGTTGCAATGGAAACATTTTCCTTTAGCTGCTTTTTGAACCTTGTGTTTGCAGTTAGTAGGAATCTTATTTTTCTCTTTACCCTTCTTCATCAAAACACTTTTAGAAGTTGAAGGTCTAGACTTATTTTTGGAGGACGATCCTCATAGTAATTTCTTGGAGATAACAACATTTGCTTCTCCTGTTTGTCCCTTGTTCGTTAAGAGGGATTGATAAGTCTGTAGCTCATTGAGAAGAGCAGTCAAGTTATATTCTATTTTGTTCATTACCACATTTGTGCAGAACTGGAAGAAGCTCTTCGGAAGAGACATCATGATAAAACTGACTTGACTCTTCTCATCAATGACAGCTTCATTTTCTTCTGCCACATTGAAATGGACCATCATGTCCAGGACAAGTTCTCTAACTGAGGTCCCTTCTTTCATACGACAGTTGTAAATGTATTTTATGGCTTCAGGTCTAAGGGAGAAGGATGGTTGTCCAAACATCCCTTTTAGAGATTCCATAATCTCTTTAGCAGTACTCATAACATCGTGTTTCTTAGCCAAAACATCAGATATGCTGGCTAGAATGTACACTCGGGCTTTGTCATTTTCCTTTATCCATTTCTCATACGCATCCTGAACTGTTCGGTTTGCATTTGAGCTGGTGTTTGGAGGACATTCCTCAATTAAAACAAACCTTAAATCATCAATAACCAGTATTGTGTTTAGGTTTGATTCCCAAGTTACGTAATTGTCGCCGTTTAATTTCTCAAAAGCGAGTTATTGTACTATTGAGTTGGTCATGCTGTGTGATACAAAGAAAATTCTATTAGTGATTTGACTTAATCCTGTTTAATCCAATCCGTTTTAGCAAATGTAATAATGTACCAAAAAATTATTAATTTGCAACAATACTTTAGTGAGTTAGAGCAACTGCTACCGAGGGGCAGTCAATCACTCATTCACTAAACCAAGACATTTTTGACTTTAAACACTAATCTCATAATAACTCTTGTTCCTATAGTGTTTTTAGTTATCGCTATTTTGGTCAAGAATATACTAACTCTTAGTAATTCTTTGTAAGTGTGACCCGCCATTTTAAACCTCAGAGATCGGTCCCAACAACTCTATCGAATGAAAAAGCCAAAGTTGGAAACGGACCTAAGAAATCCTATCCATTTATGGAGTTTGCATTGTTTCGACTCCCATGTTAGGACCCTCCGAATGGATAGTTGCTCTAGGGCAACATGCAAATGGAACATGGGAATCTCACGGTGCAACCTAGTGGTAGAGACCATAGGAGGTGTTGACATACTTCCTTCTCCCACTTACTATAAATACTTTCTTTATTCACCTTGTTATTGACTCATGCAAATACCTTCCGAATGGAGGACGCTTCCAAGGCGACGCAAGACCGAGCATGAATCTCACCGTGTGAATTTTCCAGAGAGTGTAAAAGGAAAACGATGTATCTCATATATCTTTTTCATCCCACTAAGTATTTTAGACAGTTGGGTATACTTATTACTTAAGTATATTCTGGCTAATTAAATATAACTTAAGTCTAGGTGATTTTTCTAAAACTTATATCACTTAAGCATGCTCATAAAACTTGGCTAACTAAGCTCAAGTACTGGTCCGATCTCCAGGTAGTAGGTGTTTCGTAAACCGTCAACTTAAGTACCTCCAGCCTTAGACAAGATCGTGCCAGGTGAGCTTTCTTGTAACCGCAATTTTGTAAGAAATCGACCTATTTTAACTATTAAAATTGATCGTGCTTGGTTCTTAACCCTAAGTGATCATGCACTTATCTTTATTATAGATTTTAACGTCTATCTCGTTTTTTGACGTTGAAAATAACCTATAACATGCGGAAGCAATTTAGATCTTAGGCACTTTTAGAACATCAATTATAGTAAATAACTAGCATGTTCATAAGTATTAAAACTTAATGAATTTGAATACTAACCTTTTGTAGTTCAAATTCTTTTTCCTCACGAACCAGTTTCGAACCACCACTAGTGTCTTCTCCACTATCCTCCGGCCTTAGAACGAGATTGTGGAATCCGGTGTGTGACTAAACTTGGGAGGGATATTGTATATATGAAGAGAGTGCTTGTGAGAGGTTTTTCTCAAGGTTTTTCACCAATAGGAAGACCTTTCATGTATTATGGTCACTCTATTTATAGAGTCATATTTGCATGTTCATGCAAATTTGAGATCACCAAATTTTGACACTCAAAATTCCACTCAAATGTTTGGGATTATGTGGCAAGCACGCATGCTTGAGTTAACCAAATTTTGACACTCAAAATCCCACTCAAATTTGTGGGGTTTATTTGGCAAGCATGCAAGTTTGGTTAAACCAAATTTTAACACCTCAAAATTCCACTAACATGGATTTTTCCATTAAATGAAGTCAACATGTTGACTTTCTACATTTTGATTCAACAATCAATTTGAATTATTAATTTTAAATTAAAGTAATATTAAATAATTAATTAAACTATTTAATTAATATTTTATATTAATTCAAATGACAATCCGAATTAATTCCGACACATATTTGATTAAGATATTAAATTTTATTTTAATATCTCAGATTCTCTCTTTTTGTTTAATTCGTAAATAAAAAAAATGCGTTAAATATATCGTATATATGTAGCGCATTCTCCCTAATTTGAATTCGAACACTTCGAACTCACTCGTCACACTGTTCTATTTTTTAGTCCGAAATGAGCTAGTAGAGTGACCAAATGGACCAATAGATCATGGGCTCCAATGATCAAAGATTAACCGGTTAAACTCATTAACCTTGTTAACCAACATTCGTTAACTACTAGGACATTCCACTATAGCCTAGTAGTTGCACTCCCCTCACTATGGATATATTTCTATCCATTTGATATAACCATGATTAGTAAGTCGATCCTTCATAGGTTGTTCGTAACTAGAGGTGGGTCAATTTACCGTTTTACCCCTGAAGTTACTTCTTGTTTCTTATGTCTCACTGATCCTTTAATGAAGAATTGGTTTGTGGTCCAACTAGTAAACTGGATCCCTCTCAGGCCAATGAGAGGGTGGGGCCCCTTGTTCAAGACATGAGTCAGTACTTAAGGGAACTACCTCTCTTCTATCCCTAAAAGTGGGTAGGAGTGAATTCCATCTTGCACCCCACGTCCCCAGCCATTTACCTAGTCTTACCCCTGAAATAGGAGGCCTATTGAGTTGGCGAACTTGAGCCACATTCACCCATGAAAATCTAAGGATAATTCCAAATAAACAGGAGTACATGGTTAGCTCAGGATTAAGATCGAGTTACCTAGGTCATCGAATGAAAAGAAAATCAGTCTCAACAGTAAACGACATTATAAAGTGAGAGTTGTTTTCTTCATGGTCCGAACTTATGCAATACTCATTGCATAGGACGCCCCCACTCACATGTCTCCACATGTACAATTTTAGTGATCACATTGTTTATATCATATACAAAAGTGGGCCGCATCCATAGTGTTCCCAGAATAAGGTACTCAGCCTTATCCTTATACTATAGATCATTTTGACTATATACTTGAACTTGATCAACTCTTATGTCTCTATATATAGTTCAAGTAATCATACTATAGCCAAAGTATTCTTAGTTTATTGGATTTAGATTAATGATCGTTAAGTTCACTTTATTCAATAACAATCTTCAATGAATAAACAACAATAATAACTTTATTGAAAATAGTTAAGTTTACAAACGGTGAGTTTTAGGACATAAAAATCAATAGTTATAAGCCTAATGCTTTAATGAGTGAAGAAAGGTCTATAATTTTTATGGAGTTATTAGAGTCCATTTTAGGTTGTAATTGATCGAAAATGGAAGAGATAGCAAGCTAAACCGAAGAAGAAGATGATAGAGGCAGTCCGGGTGTTTTTCCCGCCTTTGGAATCTAGTTCAACGTTTTTAAGGGTTGGTTCGCCCAGTTCGTGATCCTCGGGAGCGGTTCAAGTTGTTTTTAATTATTAATGTAATAATTTAGTTAATTGCTTGTTTTAAAATGTCAAAACCAATCCACTTTAGCGTGTTTAATTAATTATGCATTATGAATGTATGTTTTAATTAAATAGAAAATGTATATGCATAAAGTATGTCATGTAGATTTAAAATCCAACCCTAGACTAAGCATGTTTCATGCATTCCAAGTATGTTATAGAGTGTTATAATGTACTTTAGCCTAGTTAGCCTAGTTTTATGAGCATGCGTGAGTGATGTAAGGATTTTTTTTTTAAATGAAAAATCGCCTGGACATCAAAGTTAAAAATCCAGTATAAATCTTATACTTGGAAAAATCACCTAAGCTTAGGTTATATTTAATTAGCCGGAATATACCTAAGTAATAAATATATCCAACCATCTAAAATACTTAGTGGGAGGAAAAAGGTATATGAGATACATCGTTTTCTTTTTACGCTCTCTGAAAAATTTACACCATGAAATTCATGCTCGACCTCGTGTCGCCCTAAGAGCAACCTCCATTTGGAATGTATTTGCATGAGTCAATAACTAGGTGAATAAAGAAAGTAAGTGGGAGAATGAAGTATATGAACACATCCTATGGTCTCTACCACTAGGTTGCACTGTGAGATTCTCATGTTCCGTCTGCATGTTACCCTAGAGAAACTACCCATTCGGAGGGTTGTAGCATGGGAGTCGGAATAACGCAAACTCCAAAAATGGATAGGATTTCTTAGATCCATTCCCAACTTTGACTTTTTCATTCGATAGCATTGTTGGGGTCGATCTCTGAGGTCTGGAAATGGCGGGTCACACTTACGAAGAATTACTGAGAGTTAGTATATTCTTGACCAAAGTGGCGATAACTAAAACACTATAGGAATAAGAGTTATTCTGGGATTAGTGTTTAAGTCAAGAATGTCTTGGTTTAGTGAAGGAGTGATTTACTACCCCTCGGTAGCAATTGCTCTAACTCACTAAAGTATCGTTGCAATTTAATAATTTTTAGGTACGTTATTCATTTGCTAAACCTGATTGGATTAAAAAGAATTAAGTCAATTCACTAATAGAATTTGCTTTAATTCTCAGCATGTCAAGCTCAATAGTACAATTACTCGCTTCTGAGAAATTAAACGACGACAATTACGCAACAAGGAAATCAAACCTAAACACAATACTTGGAAATGATGATTTGAGGCTTGTTTTAACTGAGGAATGTCCCCTAAACCCCGGCTCAAATACAAACCGAATAGTTTGGGATGCATATGACAAAAAGGATAAGGGGAAAGATAAGATTCTCACTAACCGCAAACGCAAGGTTCAAAATGCAGATAATGAAAAATGTTTCCATTGCAATGAAAACGGGCACAGGAAAAGTGACCACCAAAATACCTTGCAGAGAAGAAAGCCGAAAAGGCACAACAAGGTAAATATGATTTACTAGTTGTAGAAATATGTTTAGTAGAGTATGACCACTTAACCTGGATATGCTGGATTCAAGGGTCACTAATCATATTTGTTCTTTTTTTCAGGAAACTAGTTCCTTGAGAATGCTTGTGGAAGACGAGATAACACTCACGGTTGGAAAAGGTGAAGTTGTCTCAGCAAGATTAGTAGGAAATTTAAAGTTGTTTATCGAAGATAGATTCATTATATTAGATAATGTACTTTTTGTTCATAGAATAAAAAGAAATCTAATATCTATCTCTTGTTTATTAGAACAATTGTATAAAATATCTTTTGAAATCAATGAAGTGTTTATTTTCAAAAGAGGTATTCATATTTGTTCTGTAAAACTAGAAAACAACTTATATATGTTAAAATCGAGCAAAACAAATGTTATTTTAAATACCGAGATGTTTAAAATATCTAAAATTCAATGAACCATGAAAAAAGCAATTGAGTTGGCAAAGAACCCAATGAACCATGAAAGAAGCAAACACATTGACAATCGTTTTCACTTTATCTGAGATCATGTGAAGGAAGGAAGTGTGGAATTTCTGCATGTGGCAAGTCAGGATCAAGTTGCGGACATCTTTACAAAACCGCTACCGAAAGTACTTTTTGAAAAATACAAGAAGATGATTGGCATGACAGATGGCCGGAGCATTTAAGTTGATGGGGGAGCTTTATTGAATAAACGTTAAATGTTATTTGTTAGTTAATTTTAGTGGGTTTTAAACTCAAAAAGTCAGTCCTAAACGGAAAGGCAAAGTCTTGAAAATGAAAGGCCAAAATTTATTTTAGGAGATAATGGGTTTTATGGGTCAGGAAATAGTGGCATTCTGATAGCCATAGCTTATAAATACATAGTATTTCTATTGTGAAGAGCAGAGAAAAAAAGAAAAGAAACAAAGAAGTAATAGAAGAAGGTTTTTTCAAATAAACAGAGTGTTCTTTGTCTCTTTCTTTCGTTAGTGTGCAAGATTTATTTAGCTTTTACACGTTCTTACTCAGTTGATTGAATATTTTGTTTTGACCATTTGACAAACACTTGGAATGGATTACCATTTTGTAGGTGGTCATTTGAAGGGAAGTGGCACAGATTTAGTTGGTCCCTTTGGGACCATTTTTAACGGTACTTTTTTCATCAAAGTCAAATTCCAGGTTTTCTTTTCTGTGTTATTTTTACGCTTTTTGTTTTCATTTTATTCCAACAAATGTCTTTCGTTCCGTCAACGATTTTCTCTCACCAATTGTCAACAGACTGATGGTGTTATATAACACGTGCCGAAGCAATTTGTATCTTAGGCACTCTAAGTACATTAATTATAGTAAATTAGGTAGCATGTTCAAAAGCAATGAGTTTGAATACTAACCTTTTGTAGTTCAAATTTCTTTTACCTCACGAACCAGTTTCGAACCACCATAGTGTCTTCCCTACTATTCTCCGGCCTTAGAACGGGATTGTGGAATCCGATGAGTGACTAAACGTGATAGGAATTTAGTATATGTAAAGAGAGTTTTGAGAGATTTTCTCAAAGTTTTTCAAGCTCACTTTTCATGTACCTTGATCACTCTATTTATAGATTCAAATTTGCATGTTCATGCAAATTTGAGATTACCAAATTTTGAAAATTAAATTTTCGCTCAAATTTGTGGGATTATGTGACAAGCATGCAAGTTTGAGTTAACCAAATTTTGACACTCAAACTTCCACTCAAATTTGTGGGGTTTATTTGGCAAACATGCATGTTTGGTTAAACCAAATGTTCGACACTCAAAATTCCACTAAAATATGTGGGATTAGATGGCAAACATGCAAATTTGGTTAAACCATATATTGATATTCAATATTCCACTAACTCAATCATGGATTTTTCCATTAGATGAAGTCAACATTTTGACTTTTTTATTTTAATTCAACAATTAATTTAAATAATTAATTTCAAATCAAAATAATATTAAATGATTAGTTAAACAATTTAATTAATATTTAACATTAAATAAAATGTCAATCTCAATCAATTCCGGCACATATTGATTATGAATCCCTATTCATAATTAAAATATTTAATTCTTATTTAAATATCTCAAATTCTCTCTTTTTGTTTATTTCATAATTAAAACAAAATGCGGTTAAATATATCGTATATATTTAGCGTATATTTCCTAATTTGAATTCGAACACTTCGAACTCACTCGTCACACTACTCTAAGGTTTAGTCTAATATGAGCTAGTAGGCAGACCTAATGGACCTACAGATCATGGGCTCCAACGATCCGAGATTAACCGGCTAAACTCATTAACCTTGTTAACCAACATTCGTTAACTACTAGGACACTCCACTATAGACTAGTAGTTGCACTCCCCTCACTATAGATATATTTCTGTCCATTTGATGTAACCATGATTAGTAAGTCGATCCTTCATAGGTTGTTCGTAATTAGAGGTGGGTCAATTTACCGTTTTACTCCTAAAGTTACTTCTTGTTCCTTGAGTCACACTGATCCTCTAATGAACAATTGGTTTGTGGTCCAACTACCAAACCGAATCCCTCTCGGGCCAATGAGAGGGTGGAGCCCCTTGTTCAATACTTGGAGTCAGTACTTAAGGGAACAATTTATCTACTATCTTAAAAGTGGGTAGGAGTGTATTCCATCTTACACTCTATGTCCCCAGCTATTCACCCAGTCTTACCCCTGAAATGGGAGACTTATTGAGTCGGCAAACTCGAGCCACTCTCACCTCATGCAAATCTAAGGATAATTCCGAATAAACAGGAGTTCATAGTTAGCTCAGTATTAAGATCGAGTTACCTAGGTCATCGAATGAAAAAATAAGTCTCAACAGTAAACGACATTATAAAGTGAGAGTGATTTTCTTTATGGTTCGATCTTATGCAATACTCATTGCATAGGACGCCCCCTCTCACATGTCTCCACACGTACAATTTAGTGATCACATTGTTTATATCATATACAAAAGTGGGCCGCATCGATTGTGTCCCCAAAATAAGATACTCAACGTTATCCCTGTACTATAGATCATTTTGACTATATACTTGAACTTGATCCACTCTAATATCTCTACATATAGTTCAAGTAATCATACTATAGCCAGAGTATTCTTAGTTTATTGGATTTAGATGAATGATCGTAACATTCACTTTATTCAATAACAATCTTTACTGAATAAACATCAATAATAACTTTATTGAAAACAAAATATGTTTTTGTTTACAAACGGTGAGTTTTAGGACATAAAACCCAACAAAGACAACAACTGGTATCATAGCCAAGTTTAATCCACCGATGGTATATCATTGCAGAGGAGTCAACTTTATCAAAACTAAGTTGATTAGCTCAATTGGTCGGCCATGTCTGTGTTCTCAGAGCTCAATTTGGGGATTCCACCACATGGATGTGAAATCAGCGTTCCTCAATGGACCAGAGGCTGGGGTGTGAGAAACCCGCATTCCTCAACGGACTAGAGGCTGGGGCGTGAGTAGGTTTATGGAAGCACCTAGACCAGAGGCTCGGGCGTGAGTAGGTTTATGGTAGCACCTAGGGAGGATTTACTTCCTCTCAGGCGACATGATCTACTAGCAATCAACTAAACAAAAGGTAGTTGTTTTATCTTCTTGCGAAGCAGAATATATCGTCGCTTTGACGGCAGCAACACAGGGGATCTGGATTGCGCGACTGATGGAAGAACTTATTGGAAGAGAAGGCGATCCACCAATGTTATACGTGGATAACAAAGCTACGATCTCCTGATAAAAACTATAGTTTTGCACGACCGAAACAAGCACATAGAAATCAGATTCCATTACATCCGAGAATAAATCAGATTCCACTACATCCAGGAATGTGCAAGAGGCTCATCAAGATAGATATACCACAGATTTTAGGAGGAGATTGTTAGGTAAAATATTATAATATTTACCTTATTTAGTTATTCATGTCTTTCCTTAAAATAAGTTGTTTGAATTTTGTTTTTAGGCCATGTGAATTTATGCATGGGAGAGCATATTTTTAGCCGACCGCCAACTTTAGGCGCAAAAGATTGTTGGGCACTTCTGCCATTATTAGAATGATAAATAAAAGCACGGTGTTGTTTCAGCAAAGTTGTGAATGTTTGATTATATCCACCACACCTAAATGGTGTAAAAGTTATCTTATTTATAATCAAATGAATTACAAGGATATGGAAATAGTAATAAATGAAAATAACAATAAGGCAAATATTAGATATTTGCCTTATAATAAAATATCAAATATAATATATATGGTAAACTATAATTTATTATTAAATATCCTTAACACCCCACCGCAAGCTAAGCGTCGGATTTAAACGAGTGAAGCTTGAATCTGAAAAATCCAAAGAGGTTGAGAAACACTTTTCATGAAGATGCTAACAATCCGGTTCTTGGCCATCAAAAATTGCAGAGGGATCGCCGCTCAGCGGCGATGCTGCCTTGGCTTCGGCGATAATATGTCTAACCCATGAAGAGGGATTGTCGCTTAGCGAGGATGCTGCCTTGGCTCTGGTGAGAATATTTCTAACCCCAAGAAGTAGAAGGGGAAACCTAGAGCAAGGGACAAAGACAATGTTGAAGCCGGAAGATTCGCCACATTGGGCGAAGGAGCCAATTTTGGCGAGAAGGGCAGTTTGAAGAGTCGCCTCATCAGGCGAAGAAGCCAATATTGGCAGGAAGGGCGGCGACAACTTGGTTGGCGAATAGGCCAGTGCGGCACCCAGATTCCGAAGGTAAATCTCTGCAAAAGGTTGATAGGTTTAGGTTAGGGTTTATGTGAAGGATGAAGGTTGATTGGGAAGAAAATGAGAGAGACTATATTGGCCAAGGAGAAAACCGATTGGATTGGAAAAGGTGAGGTTGTATGTACAGAGTATGACGAAAGGTGATTTGGAGGTCAATAGGGTGGAGCCGAAGAGTAATCAATCGGCTCCAACTATGGCAGCCATGAAGACTGCCCCTGCGGCGTCAAAACCAGCAGGGGTGGTGGAGAAGAAGATTAGAGGATTCAAAAGCCATTGAAAAGAAATGATCGGGGTTGTTAAACCGAGAGGGCTCTGATACCATGTGAATGTTTAATTAATCCACCACACCTAAATGGTGTGAAAGTTATCTTATTTATAATCAAATGAATTACAAGGATATGGAAATAGTAATAAATGGAAAGATACCTATGATAATAAGGCAAATATCTAATATTTCCCTTATAATAAAATATCAAATATAATATATATGGTAAACTATAATTTATTACTAAATATCCTTACGAAAAGTCAAATACAAAATCTCCCTATTCTTTCTTATGTTATTTTCTCCTGTTTTTTCTTCTCCCAACAAATTCTTCACCAGTTTTGTTTCCCCAAGATTTCCTCACCACACTCAGTGAGAGACAACATCAAAGATGTCGGAATGTCCTCTGAAATCTACTTCCCGAACCTTTCATCGACGCTGGCTTACGAAAATCTACGGAAACTGAAATACTTAAGCAAATTTCATCCATCGACAGAATCGTCGGACCGGAGCCGTTTCTATTCCATTTTGATCGGCTCGGAGTTCAAGTTTTGGCCATCATGATCTTACTGTGGATAGAGAAGGGCACTGATATAAATTCTTTATTGGTTCCTTTTATAATTTTTTGTTCACAATTTAGAAATTCTGTTTCACAGTATGTTTGAGATTTAAATCACATTCATATATATAGTAGCACGTGACTTGAGTATACGAATGTCTTGCTCTAACTTGAAAAATATAGTAGCACATGGCTTGAGTATTTAAAGAAATACTTAGTAAGTGACCCAACTATTGGGGTTAAATGCAAGAATATGCGAATGCAAGGACGGGACCTATCCTTTCAATCTGTTTTCCTATGGTACTGTCCTAACGGGTAATTTGTACATGTACCATATACTCTACACACAGTCCATACGTGCGGGTATGGGCTCACCAATCAATTCGCACACCGTTGGGCCACCTTACTTGTCAGGCAAGCATACACTGGGATGCTCCCTAGGCCGAACACCCATTAGAACTAGTGTACCGTCACGGCAACGCTATTCAAAACATAACGATCGTTGTCCTACCATTGGATGTACGCGTCTGTACCCTCGTGATGGAATAGGGGAATCCCTCTAAATGCATGAGCACACATAATGCATGAGGTCCCCAACATTTCTACTTTTACCATTAATGAATGTAACCCCGCTATCATCTTTCATGCTTAACATGTCATTTCTCATTTTTCAGTCTACGTATCATGCATAATCCTAACGAGGTTACATTTCATTTCATTTATCGTGATATCATGTCATTCATAACACGCTGTATACATACAATTTAGAAAACATACCATAACACTCCATGCTTTTAACATGTGGTTTCATAACGTGCAATTCTTATAACAATTACCTCAATGATCACACAAAACAATCTAAAAATAACATATCACATCACAATATATTTTATCATAAACATGTCATATCGTATACACTTCTTGGTCATATCGTTCCCTAACTTATCATAGCCTTAACGTTCTTATACCTATCACAGTCATATCGTTACGTGAACGTACCTTAGTCATATCAACCTTAACGTTTTATGAATGTATCTTACTCCTATTGTTACATTTCTTTTTTTTTTTATTTATTATTATTTTTTTTTTTGCATCTTTCTCGTATCTTATCTCAAACATATCATTGAACACATCATACCACAATTATTATCATACAATTCACATATTATAACAGAACATAAACATAATATAAGCGTACCAATTCACTGATAATTCACACATATCAGTATATGACACGTGCCAAACCAGGCACGAGTCAACATCAAATATAACCATGCCGATAGTAAGGCTACTTACCTGATTAGCTTAATTCGTTGTCACGTATATATCCTTAATGAAAGTTCGATTTTGTCCTTCGAAATGCAAGTAACTCTGTATTTACTTTTCTCTCTATATTAAGTTTGTGGTTTTTACAATAACTAATAATGAGTTCGAAAAGTATATTTTTTTATTTTAAAAAAATCAGTTATCAAACATGGTTCTACTTTATTTCGAACAATAAATAAGAACGGGTTACCAAACAAGTCCATAATTGCCCTCCTTTGTGACAAGAATACAAAACACCAAAACCTACCCTTGTCATCAGCTTTAAAGTTAAATAACATTACACTCAAGAATATGCGTTATAGTTATCGACGGATGATTAACGATCGCTCTTATGGGTTGTTTTTGTAAATAACTAAAATAC